>NC_135910.1:7132087-7173747 GCF_964194155.1 Cetorhinus maximus | reverse complement strand
GAGGGGAGGGGGCGAGGGAGGGAGAGGGGAGAGGGATTGGGGAGAGAGTGGGAGGGCCGAGATGAGGGGAGGATGGAGGGGGAAGCGGGATATTGGGGGAGGAGGGAGATGGGGGGATATCGATGAGGAGGGAGAGGGGGGAGATCGAGGAGGAGGGAGAGGGGGTGATCGAGGAGGCGGGAGAAGAGATTGGGGAGAGGGCAGGGGCGGAGATCGAGAGGGAGAGGGGCGAGAGGGGGAGGGGGGAGATCGGGAGGGGGAGATCGGGAAGGGGGGGGAGTGAGGTGGAGATTGGGGAGCGGGGAGAAGATTGGAGGGGGAGATCGGGGAGGGAGTGAGGGATGGGGAGTGGGGGGAAGAGAGGGAGTGGGGGGAGAGAGGAGGAGGGATGGGGTGAGAGGGGTGGATGGAGGGGGAGAGAGAGAATTGGAAGGGGGAGAATCGGGGGGGGAAGAGGGGGATGGACAGAGGGGGAGAGAATAAGAGGGGGTAAGAGGGAGAGAAGAAGAGAGGAGAAGAGGGAGAGAAGAAGAGGGAGAGAAAGAGGGAGAAATACAGAGAGAGAGAACCAGAAAGACAGAGGGAAAGAGAATGAAAAGAGGGAAGTGAGAGTGAGTGAGAGAATGGAGACAGATCGAGAAAAGGACAAAATAGAGAGCCAGAGTGAGAGGCAGAAAGAGCAAGGGGGGTGTGGAGGTGGAAGAGAGAGAAAGAGAAATAAAACACAGGAGAGGGAAAGAGAGAAAAGAGACATAGGGGAAGAGAAAGTGAGCGAGAGAACAGAGTGAGAGAGTTTGGAAAAGGCAGAATGAGACAGGGTGAGGGAGAGACTGAAAGAGAATCGTGTTCCATCCAGATGTAACAGTGCTGTCCGTGTGATCTAACACTCTTACCTGAGATCTGAGAGATCCTTTTACCCGCCTCCAATATTCTCCCTCCACCTGGACCCCTCCCTCTGGATTCTTACCTTCTCTTGATCTTTTCATTGAGAACTGTCGGCGTGACATTAGTCGTCTCAATTTCTCTGCTCCTCTCACTCACTCTAAACTGTCTCTCTCTGAACTTGCTGCACTCTGTTCTCTCAGGTCCAACCCTGACTTTGTCAGCAAACCTGCTGACAAGGGTGGTGCTGTTGTTGTCTGGCGCACTGACCTCTACCTCGCGGAGGCTGAGTGTCAACTCGCAGACACTTCCTCCTACCTCTCCCTGGACCATGACCCCACCACTGAACATCAAGCCATTGTTTCCAGGACTGTCACTGATCTCATCTCCTCTGGAGATCTTCCCTCCACAGCTTCCAACCTCATAGTCTCCCAATCTCGGACAGCCCGCTTCTACCTCCTACCCAAAATCTACAAACAGGACTGTCCCGGCAGACCGATCATGTCAGCCTGTTCCTGCCCCACAGAACTCATTTCTTGCTATCTTGACTCCATTCTTTCTCCCCTTGTCCAGTCTCTTCCCAGCTACATCAGCGATTCCTCTCATGCCCTACATCATATCAACAATTTCCAGTTCCCTGGCCCCAATCACCTCCTCTTCACTATGGACATCCAATCTCTCTACACCTCCATCCCCCACTGGGATGGTCTGAGGGCTCTCCGCTTCTTCCTCGAACAGAGGCCCGAACAATCCCCATCCACCACTACTCTCCTCCGTCTGGCTGAACTTGTTCTCTCACTGAACAATTTCTCCTTTAACTCCTCTCACTTCCTCCAAATAAAAGGTGTGGCTATGGGTACCCGCATGGGCCCCAGTTATGCCTGTCTCTTTATGGGGTATGTGGAACATTCCTTGTTCCAGTCCTACTCAGGGCCCCTCCCAAAACTCTTTCTCCGGTACATCGATGATTGCTTCGGTGCTGCTTCGTGCTCTTGTCTGGATCTGGAAAAATTTATTAATTTTGCTTCCAATTTCCACCCCTCCATCATTTTCACATGGTCCATCACTGACACTTCCCTTCCCTTCCTTGACCTCTCAGTCTCAATTTCTGGTGATAGACTGCCCACCAATATTCATCACAAGCCTACTGACTTCCACAGCTACCTTGAGTACAGCTCCTCACACCCCGCTTCCTGTAAGGACTCCATCCCATTCTCTCAGTTCCTTCGCCTCTGTCGCATCTGTTCTGATGATGCCACTTTCCAAAACAGTTCCTCTGACATGTCTTCCTTCTTCCTTAACTGAGGTTTTCCACCCATGGTGGTTGACAGGGCCCTCAACCATGTCCGGCCCATCTCCCACGCATCCGCCCTTACACCTTCCTCTTCCCTCCAGAACCATGATAGGGTCCCCCTTGTCCTCACTTATCACCCCACCAGTCTCCGCATTCAAAGGATCATCCTCCGCCATTTCAGCCAACTCCAGCATGATGCCACCACCAAACACATCTTCCCTTCACCCCACCCTGGTGGCTTTCCACAGGGATTGTTCCCTCCAGAACACCCTGGTCCACTCCTCCATCACCCCCTACACCTCAACCCCCTCCCACGGCACCTTCCCATGCAGCCACAGAAGGTGCAACACCTGCCCCTTTACTCCCCCTCTCCTCACCGTCCAAGTGCCCAAACACTCCTTTCAAGTGAAGCAGCACATCACTTGCATCTCCCTCAATTTAGTCTACTGCATTCGCTGCTCCCAATGCAGTCTCCTCTACATTGGAGAGACCAAACGCAGACTGGGTGACCGCTTTGCGGAACACCTTCGGTCTGTCCGCAAGCATGACCCAGACCTCCCTGTCGCTTGCCATTTCAACACTCCACCCTGCTCTCATGCCCACATGTCTGTCCTTGGCCTGCTGCAATGTTTGAGTGAAGCTCAACGCAAACTGGAGGAACAGCACCTCATCTTCCGACTAGGCACTTTACAGCCTTCCGGACTGAATATTGAGTACAACAACTTTAGATCATGAACTCTCTCCTCCATCCCCACCCCCTTTCCGAACCCCCACTTTTCCAAAAATTTATCTTTTTTTTTACAACTATATTTTTCTTTTCCTTCCTATTTTTAAATTTATTTCATTCTATTGTTTCATCTCCACCTTTTAGCCCATTTCCATCCCTTCCCCCCACCCCACCCACACTAGGGCCATCATTAGCACATCCTTTAGATAATATCACCACCATCAACACCCCTTTGTCCTTTTGTCTATGACATCTTGTCAGTCTCTTCTTGGCCTCCACCTATCACTAGTCCCCTATCGAGCTCTCCTGTCCCACCCCCTTCTACCAGCTTATATTTCATCTCATTTCTATGTCTTAGTTCTGATGAAGGGTCATACGGACTCGAAACGTCAACTGTATCCCTCTCCGCAGATGCTGTCAGATCTGCTGTGTTTTTCCAGGCATTTTTGTTTTTGTTCTAGATTTCCAGCATCCGCAGTATTTTGCTTTTATCTCAGAGATACTGCCGCCCTCACAGCTCGAAATGGGATCTGATGCATTTTTTGTGAAGTGGCCTGGCCTAGGAACTGGACAGTCTGATAAAGCTCAAAGTCTGGAGATTGCTCCTGTAAACAGGACCTCAAAAGCTACAATAAACATTCCAGCTCTCTGCAGCCTGTGTTTGTGTTTTGTGAGTGTGTATGTCCGCGGGGGAGGGTTCAAGACTGCGGTGCAACATCAGAGCTCCCAACTCTGTCCATTCTCTGTCCCATTGCAGACTGGCTAAAAGCCCAAAGCTGCCACCCAACCCAACCCAACCTATTTCCCACCTATTTCCATTATTTTTAAATGTATTTCCATCCATTGTTTTATCTCCACCTTTTAGCCTATTTCCATCCCTTCACCCCACCCCCACTAGGGTTATCTGTCACTTGCTTGTCCTGCTTTCTACCCTTAATGTCATCGTTAGCACATTCCTCAGCTAATATCACCACCGTCAACACCCCTTTGTCCTTTTGTCTATGACATCTTTGGCAATCCCGTCTTTGCTTCCACCTATCACTGGCTCTCTACCCAGCTCTACCTGTCCCACCCCCCTTCAACCAGCTTATATTCCACCTCATTTCTATTTTTCCTTAGCTCTGATGAAGGGTCATATGGACTCAAAACGTTAACTGTATCCCTCTCTGCAGATGCTGTCAGACCTGCTGAGTTTTTCCAGCTATTATTGTTCTTGTTCTTGTTCCAACCCAACCCAAATTTGCCACAACCCACCCCCAATAGGGCCTGATTTATGGTAGGACTGACTTCAGGCTTTGTGTTAGCCTCCTTTCCAATGGAAGGGAGGGACACTAATTTGAATCTGTGGCGCCAAATAGAGAGAGAGAGAGAGAGAGGGGTGGGGAGTAAAACGTCAGGAAGAATCGAGAGGTCCCAGAATCTCTTCTTCCAGAATGAAAGCAACAGCAGTTTCCTGGACAGAGACTGGGAGTGTGGAAACCCTGGTTCATTGATCTGGAGGAGGGTTTAGGCACAAGATTGAACCCAACACCCACTAAGGCTCTCATTTGTGGGATTGAGGATCCTCCTGAACTCTTCCAGCGACCATGAAGGACTCAAGGCAGCAGGAGCTGTCCCGTGTGCTGGTCCACCACCTGAAATCTTTGGGAATCATAGTCAGAAACTTCAAGTGCGACACGGTAAGAGGAGGAGGAGGAGGTCATGAAACAGCTAGTCATTTAAAACCCAACACCCACGGCTCCTAATTGCTTTGCAGAATATTTTGTAGACCTTTTGTTTTGTGGCTTCTGGCGGTTACAGCTTCCTCCACTCGGCGGGTGCGACTGGAGTCCTTTTAAAAAAAAGACTGACTGACAGTGAAACACTTGCTCCCTCCCCCCTCTTTATGCACAGGACACACACCACCTCTGGCCCGATCCTGATGTTCAAAGCTGAAAACTGACTCCATTTGCTCCTTTAACATGTGAAATGTTTCAGAAATTCCCAGCCCTGCTGGAGGGAAGCGGGAGACCCGGAGGGGGAACCGGGAAAAGAGTCTTTCTCATGGGTATAGATATATATATATCTCATGCTACCTCCAGAAACCTTGGGTCAAGTTGTAAGATCTGTATAATAACAGCAACCTGCATTTATATAGCGCCTTCGATGTAGGAAAATGTCCCAAGGTGCTTGGCAGAAACTTTTATCAAACAAAGTTTGAGACGAGGGTTGCCAACCCTCCAGGATTGGCCTGGAGTCCCCAGGAGTTGAAGGTCAATCCCCAGGAGTTGAAGGTCAATCCCCAGGATGCTGCAACCCTGGAGAAAAATCACTGGGGTGTTTATTTTTTTAAAAAGGGTTTTTTTTTTGGCCATTTTCTTCAAACACTTCTCTTTACCAGATGTAAAAGCATTGAAAATGGAGGGGAATAGGGCTGTTTGGTTCACAGTCAAGCAGTATCCAATTGGGTAATGAGTCTTTTTGCTCTCCGATTGGCGTAGGAAGGCCGTACGTCACAAGGATGGACGTGTTGGCCGACTAACAGCTGGAGCGTGGGGGCAAGTCATGTGATAAACCTCCAGGAATGCATTTAATCACAGTTGGCAACCCTCTTTGACATTGAGCTACTTTAAAGAGACATTAGGTCAGGTGACGAAAAGCTTGGCCAAAGAGGTAGGTTTTAAAAAGTGTCTTAACTGAGGAGAGAGAGGTTTAGGGAGCGAATTCCAGGGAGCAGGGTCCAGGTAGCTGAAGGCATGGCTGCCAACGAGGGCACGATTAAAATCAGGGATGCGTGTGAGACTGGGATTGAAGGAGTGCAGAGATCCCAGAGGGTTGTTAAGGCTGGAGGTGTGAGGCCAAGGAAGGATTTGAAAACAAGGATGAGAATTAAAAAATCGATGCATTGAGTATTGCTGAAAAAAGAGACACGTCTTTTCACATGTTCTCTTCACATACGGTATAAATTGTTGTTTTCCCCTTGTACTGGTATTCTTGCAAAGTGCCCTGATCAGTGCAAGACAAAAAATACTTCACGTCTCTCTCTTTCAGCACTATTTAACCAATGCATTGCTAGACTGGAAGCCAATGTATGTCAGCAAGCAGAGGGCTGGTGTGTGAATGAGATTTGGTGCTAGTTAGAGTGTAAGCCTCAAGAGTTTTGAAGGAGCTTGAGTTTACAGAGAATGAAGATGGCAAGCCGGCCAAGAGGGCATGGGAATGGTCACGTCTAGAGGTAGCAAAGTATGTCTGAGGGTTTGAGCAGCAGCTGAGCTGAGGCAGGCGTGGAGCTGTGGATGTGGACGTAAGGAATCCTGAAGAGACAGAGCAGTTCTGTAGTCAGACACTCGTCTTGGGGGCAAATACGATGCCAAGGTTGCAAATGGTCTCGGGCGATTGCCAGGGAGAGGGATGGAATCAGCGACGAAGAAAGGGAGACGATGGCTTTGGTCTTCCCAATATTTAGTTTGAGAACGTTTTTGCCCATTTAATACCAGATGCTGAAAACGGCCTGATGACTTAGCGAGAGTGGAGGTGTCGAGAGCGGTGGTTGTGAGGTATAGCTGTGTGTTGCCAGTGGCATTTTCAGACGATATCACTGAGGGGCAGTACGTAGGTGGGGAGTCAGCTGAGTTGGGGGTGCGGGAGGTCAAGGATAGATTCTGAGGGGACTCTGGGAAGAATTTGAATGGTGCAGGAATGGTAAGGGAAGACATTGCAGGTGATTCGTTGGTAATGACTGGATGGCTAAGAATGGGACCAGGTCCCTCCCAGCTGGGGAGAGCCATTGACAGAGGATGGTGCGGTAAAACATCCCATTCTAGTTGGGGACCACTTGTACACAGCAAGTCAGCCAGTATTGGTAAGGAGAAAAGACAGTGTTCTCAGACTGTTTGTTGAACAGAGCACAGGCTAAGGATTTAACATAAACCTTAAACTGCCTTTTCTGTTTCTGGAGGATGTTGATTAACCTAAGATGTATTTCCAGCATTTGCATTTCTTTTAACTGAATGGGGGAAAGCTCTCACAGTTGAATTATTATTCTCTTGCACAGTCATTCAGGTACTTGGATATATCTCTGTCTTCATGCCTTTCAAAATCTTACTGTTTACCACTTCTGAAATCCACTTCCTTACTGACCCAAGCCTTCCATTGCTTCTCTCTCGGAACAAGTCACCCTCACCCTGCGTCTCAGCTCCCCCGTTCTCGGACTCTCTTGAGTTTGCCCTCCTTTCATTTTCCCTCCATTGTACAACTGATGGCCATGGATCTTTTGGTTGGATTTGTGCCTCTTTAGCCCCAAGGTCTAGGGTTTAAACTCCACCCCAGAGACTTGAGCTCAAAATCCAGGATGCCATTCCAGTCCAGCACTGAGGGAATGCTGCACTGTCGAAGGTGTGCCATCTCTCCGATGAGAGTTTGACCCAGGTCCCCGCCTGACCTCTCACTAAGACATGAAGGATCTTAAGGCACTATCTGAAGATCAACAGGGGAGTTCCAACTAGTGTACTGGCCGATACTTGTCCCTCAATCAGCATTACTGTGTTGTAACCACCCTATGATTCATTGCCATCCCCAGAATATGCCAATGTGCATCATTGCTAATTAATTATTTTTGAAGTGTAGCCAATTTTTCCAGTAGTAGGAGACATGGCAGCCAGTTTGCACACAGCAAGATCCCACAAGTTGCAATGGGATAATGAGCAGGCAGTCTGTCTTTCTGATGTTGGTTGAGGGCTAAATATTGGCCAGGGCATCAGGAGAACTCCCCCGGCTTTTCTGTAAATAGGAACATAGGACTCAAGGGGTTGGAGTAGGCCATTCAGCCCTTTGAGCCCGCTCCACCATTCAGTAAGACCATGACTGATATTGTGCCACTCGATCTTTCACGTCCGGCTTGAACCTCGGTTGAACATCTCACCCAAAAGGTGGCATCTCTGCCAGTACAGCACTCCCTCGAGCGATGTTTCAGCCTGGGCTATGTATTTGAGCCTCAGGAACTGGGCTGCTAACCACGACCTTCTGACTCATAGGCAAGAGCGCGACCAACTGTGTTGCTAGGAGACAAGTGAGAGCAGCCCTGGGGTGACTCACCCTCTGAATTTTTTCACCTCACCCATCCTGTGGTTTCTGTCCAGTGGCTTTGCAGTTGTTTTGAAGGAAAGTATTAAAACTGAACTGGCTTCTCCATGACCTATCATGTGGTGGCAATGCAGCAGCCATGTGATGGCTGTATCTGCCTGACTGGCGTGTTTGTGGCACTGCTGTTGGTACCTTTGGTCAACATTAAGATTCTGAGTGCCAATACGACGGTGTTGGATGTTTAATGATGGCCGTGGGGGTTTTGTTTTGACTGCCGTTTTAATTGTTCCGCACTATGTTGACCATCGGAAGGCTAATATTCGGGATTCCCAAGGGGACAAAATCTGATCTTAAACTAATCAAGTTATTTCTTCCTGGTCCTCCACTGAAGATGTCCACTGCCATCGATTTCCTTAATGGTTTGGCTTGCGAGCGATTGACCTTGGGAATTGGGTTCAAACTCTTGTGAACGGCTGAGTCCTGGGGGCAAAGAGCAAAGGTCAACAGTGCCAAGAAAAGCAAAGCAAAGTTGTTGCAACTCCCTAAAATGATTTTTTTCTTTTTTTGATGACATCTATCAAACCCTTTTTTTTCACTCTCTCCTTGAAGTATCAGCTACTCTTGAGCTGATGGCTTATATTTTGCCACAATATCCGATGATGAGTATGGGCCCTGTGACTGAGCATTTTTGCATTGTGTGCTGACATTCCAGTGAGCGATGTCAGAGAATATTATAAGCTATTACAACCACCAAACTCAAATATCCCAATGCTCCCTTGGCAGGCTTCCCATCTCTACCCTTCAGGGAATAGAACTCATCCAAAACTCTGCTGTCCTAACTTGCACCGGGCCCTGTTCATCTATCACCCCTGACTCCCCGATCTACACCGACTCCTGATCGAGCTCCATCTAAATTTTAAATCCCTCCACGGCCCCATCCCTTCCTACCTTTGCGATCTCCTCCAGCCCCATAACCCTCCAAGATCTCTGCACTCCTCCGATTCTGGCCCTTTGTGTATCTCCAATTTCCTTTTCCCCACCACTTATGGTTGTGCCTCCAGCTGCCAAGCCTCTTTAAAGCTTGGAAATTCCTTCTCTAAACCTCTCTGCCTCTCTCCTCCTTTTAAGAGGGTCCCTAAATCCCCCCCTCTTTGACTGAGCTTTTGGTCACCTGTCCAAATATCTCCTCCTGTGGCTCGTGGTCACATTACAGGAAGGACAGAATTGCTCTGGAGAGAGTGCAGAGGAAATTTACAAGAATGTTGCCAGGGCTTGAAAATTGCATCTATGAGGAAAGATTGGATAGGCTGGGGTTGTTTTCCTTAGAACAGAGGAGGCTGAGGGGTGACCTAATTGAGATGCACAAAATTATGAGGGGCCTAGATAGGGTAGATAGGAAAGACTTGTTTCCCCTAGCTGAGGGGTCAGTTACCAGGGGGCATAGATTTAAGGCGATTTGGTAGAAGGATTAGGGGGGTCATAAGGAAAACCTTTCTCACTCAGAAGGTGGTGGGTGTCTGGAATTCACTGCCTAAGTTGGTGGTTGAGGCTGAAACGCTCACTTCATTTAAAAGGTGCCTGGGTCTGCATCTGAAGCGCTGTAACCTGCAGACCAGGTGCTGGAAAGTGGAATTAAAATAAACGGCTAGTTTCTTTTTCAGCTTTTTCTGGGCAGCGCAGACATGATGGGCTGAGTGGCCTCTTTCTGCGCCATAACTTTTCTGTGGGTCTATTATGTCTGTGAGAATGCTCCTGTGAAACATCCTAAGGTTGCTTTACTCTGTTTAAGGTGCAATATAAATGTAGCTGGTTGTGGCACAGATTTGGGCACTGTGATCCACACTCCGCAGGTTCCTTATCTCAGCCAGGAAGCACGTGTGAACCTGAGCGTAGTCCACAAGCTACCTTTCCTGCCACTGCCCTCCTCATCCATTTTGCGCCCACAGACACGACCTTTCACCTGTGGCCCAGTTCAGTGCAATTTAGTTGGAGCTGGAGGGTCACCAGGCAGCCTATCTTGTAGGGGGCACATCGGCAAAGCAATGAGACGGGGTAGAAAAGAAAGAGGAATTGGAACCGAGAATTGATGGTCGGAGGAGCTGAATCCAGGATATTTCCAAGTGTTAACCAAATCTGGGTTTGATTATCCTTAGGAGAAGTCGCCATCCAATGGATTAGTGTTCGGCATTCCACTGCAGGTCCTGCCTCAATACCCACTACCAGACGCGAATGGGACAATTCCACGGTGAGTAACAGTGACCAAGAGGCTGTGAGAAAACGCCTCGACAGAATCACCACCTTTCCCTTTCCCCTCCCCTCCTCTCCTCATGGTGCTGACTCTCACTGGGGTGAGGTTTCTAAAGGTCCAGGGGCCCTCCAATACCTCCCCTTGTGGGGCTGCCCTTCACTCGTGAGTCTGGGCAACGAGATGTCGGCTCGGTATTCGAGACTCTTGCAGTAACCCTGCCCAGCCCACTCCTTATCCATTCGATTGCCCAGAATAAATCTGCTTACCAACAGTCAGGAGTGGGGAACAAACCATGAACCCATTTGCCCTTCATGACCCAGTGAGGGCAACTTGAGTATTTCTACCCCACCGTCATGGGCTTGCATGCTGCACAGGAGTCCATTCAGCCCATCGTGCCCGGGTAGGTTCTTTTTGAAAGAGCAATTAGTCTCTCTGTTACCCCGCATACTGCAAATATCTCCTTTTCGTTTGGAATCCAAATCCCTTCTGAAAATTACAACCAACACTTTCACTATTCTTTCAGCCAGTGCATTCCAGATCTTAACTCGTTATGTTCTGAACTCCCCTCCGCCTTGTGTTTTTTTTTTAACCGATTATCTTGGTTACCAGTCTATTACCCGGGATGGACAGACTGGATGCAGGGAAGATGTTTCCTCTGGCTTGGTGGGTGGGGTCTAGAACAAGAGGTCACAGTCTCAAGGTACAGGGTAGGCCATTTAGGGCTGAGATGTGGAGAAACGTCTTAACTCAGAGGGTGGGGAACCTGTAGAATTCTCTACCACAGAAGGCTCTGGAGGCCAAGTCACTGAATATATTTAAGGAAATAGATTTCTGGACTCTAAAGGCGTCAAGGGGTATGTGGAGAGAGCAGGAGTACGGCGTTGAGATGGAGAATCAGCCATGATCTTATTGAATGGCGGAGCAGGCTCGAGGGGCCGAATGGCCTACTCCTGCTCCTATTTTCCATGTTTTATATTTCGGTCCTCCTGCCAGAGGAAACAGTTTTTGAGGGAGAGCAGTGGGCTTGGAACAGATCAGGGACAGAACCCTAACCCTTTCTGGTCTTTGTGACTTATTACAATGCTGGGCGTAATAACTAGGTCATTTAGTTATCTTAAAGAATTATCTATCAGCATTGGAGGGGGCGGGGGAAACCACATTCTCTGTCGTTTACCTCACTTGACCCCTGCACTATTGGATTTGCCAGACTCCCTGTGTGGACACCCAGCACTGGATGAGCAGAAACCTCCTCCGATTAGATATTGGAAGATTGAAGCCATTGTATTTGGCCTCTCCCACAAATCCTGTTTCCTAACCACCAAGATCCATCCCTCCCCCTGGCCACTGTCAAAAATTTCGCTAGACTGTTCAACATTCAGTTTGATCCTGAGCTGCGCTTTCACACTGATGTGTGCTCCATCAACCAAACCGATATCAAATCAAACTCCCATCGCTCGGGGTTGGTGGGGGAGGGGGGGATTTATATTTAAACAATCAATCAACCTGGAATAAAAAGTTAGTGTCGTTAATAATGATTATGAAACTACTGAACTGTCATAAGAACCCATCTGGTTCACTAATGACATTCACGGAAGGAAATCTGCCACCCTCACCTGGTCTTGCCTACATGTGCCACCAGACCCACAGCAACATCTTTCACTCTTCACTGCCCCTAGGAATGACTGGACAAGCCACCCCCTGGCATCAGCCTGCGGCAGAACAGCACTGCGGGTGTACCTACACCACCTGGACTGCAGCAGTTCAAGAAGGCGGCTCACCACCACCCGCTCGAGGGCAACTAGGGATGGGCAATAAAGAGGCTGGCCCTGGCCCTGCCAACAACGCCCACATCCTGTGATTGAGTAAATAAAAACTGGAATCAATACAAAACCCCACCCCCCACCTCCCCCTCCTTTTGGCTTGTTGTCAACGCTGTTCTGGTACCATCCCAGCAAAACGTCGTTTACTGTGTTAAAGGTGCTATGTCAATGCAGGTTGTTGTAGATTAATGCAGCAAAAAGCAACTTCTTTTGCTTCGGTGAATTTGTTTGAAATTTGTTCCTGGAATTATGTGTCACGGGGAAGGCTGCCCGGGACTAGCTGCCCAAGTGTGTTGACGGTTATATTTAAGCCGTGAGAGTCGGTGATGACCTCCGTGGCGGATGGGGCCTTGATGTGACGGAGCGTAAGAGTGAGGGGTGGGGGGGGAAGCTGAACAGCTAGCGCGGGAGAAACACGCGCAGGCCACGAGCCTGCCCACCTCCTTGTGACACTTGGGCTGCGTATGATCACTGTCTGCCGGGACCCGTAACTCCTGGACAGGGATAGGGGGGGAACCAGTTCGAGAGACCCCCCTGGGAACCTTTGATCTTTTGGGGAGAGGGAGCTGTGGACCGAAGCGATCTCTGAGAGTCTGTTGTTTAAGGAGACCCCGATGGTGTGAGATTGCGCCATTTAAAGGGGCTAATTGTTGTGCTGCTTGTTGTCCGAGGTGAAACCAAATCTGAAACACACTTAGTCTGATTTTTAAAAGATTATATTCTTTTTACTCGTTCCTGGGATGTGAGCGTCGCTGGCAAAGTCAACATTCACTGCCAGCCTCGAATTACCCTCGAGAACGCCACCTTAAAGTGTTGTCTACCTAGTGTAGGTACACCCACAGTGCTGTTAGGGAGGGAGTTCCAGGATTTTGACCCAGCGACAGTGAAGGAACGGCAATTTCCAACAACAACAACTTATATAACGCCTTTAACATGATAAAATGTGCCAAGGGAGCACTATAAAACAAAGTATGACACCGAGTCACATGAGGAGGTATTAAGTCAGGTGACCAAAAGCTTGGCCAAAGAGGTAGGTTTTAAGGAGCGTCTTAAAGGAGGGAAGTGAGGCGGAGAGGGAGGGAATTCCAGAGCTTGGGGCCCAGGCAACTGAAGGCACGGCCGCCAATGGTGGAGCAAATAGAATTAGGAATTCTGCAAGGAGAAAGTGATCTCGGAGGGTTGTGGGGCTGGAGGGGATTACAGAAATAGGGAGGGGGCGAGGCCATGCAGGGGTTTGAAAACGAGGATGAGAATTTTAAGACCAAAGACGTTGCTTAAGCAGGAGCCAGTGTGGGGTCCGTGAGCAGAGGGGGTGATACGGGAACTGGACCTGCTGCGAGTTAAGACGCGGGCGGGCAGCAGAGTTTTGGATGATCTCAAACTTATGGAGTGTAGAATGTGGGACACCAGCCAGGAGTGTGTTGGAACAGTGGAGTCTAGAGGTAACAAAAACACAAATGAGGGTTTCAGCAGCAGATGAGCTGAGACGGGCAGATTTGGGCAATGATACAGAGGTAGAAATATGCGGATGCAGTAATGTCAGAAGTTCATCTCCGGAACAGATGTGACATCAAGATTGCGAACAGTCTGGCTTAATCTCAGACTGTTGTCATGGAGAGGGAAGGATTCGATAGCTAGGGATTGTAATATTAGTTCCAAGTCAGGATGGTGAGTGACTTGGAGGGGAGCTTGAAGGGGGTGGTGTTCCCATCTGTCTGTTGCCCTTGTCCTTCTAGGTGGTAGAGGTTGTGGGTTTGAAAGGTGCTGTCAAAGGAGCTTGGATGAGTTGCTGTAGTGCATCTTGTAGATGGTACACACTGCTGCTACTGTGCGTCGGTGTCGGAGGGAGTGAATGTTTGTGGATGTGGTGCCAATCAAGCGGGGCTGCTTTGTCCTGGATGGTGTTGAGCTTCTTGAGTGTTGTGGGAGCTGCACTCATCCAGGCAAGTGGATCACATTCCTGGCTTGTGCCTTGTAGATGGTGGACAGGCTTTGGGGAGTTGGGAGGTGGGTTACTCACCACAGGATTCCCAGCCCCTGACCTGCTCTTGTAGCTACAGCATTTATTTGGCTGGTCCAGTTCTGTTTCTGGTCAATGGTGACCTCCCCAGGATGTTGGTATTTTCTATTGGGGTGAAATGGAGTCAAATCTGGCACAGAAAAAGAAATAGAGAGAGGAAAGAAAGGTTGGATTAAGGGAGAGAAAAGAGACAGAGGAGAAGTAAGAAAACAAAACTATCCTTTCAAAAATTTTGAATAAATTACCATCTGGTGGAAGGGGACTCCACAGTAGAAATTGCTTCATTTCTAGGCCAGAGAGGTTGATTTGGCATTGCATTCACAATTGTTAATTGTGTTCTTTTACTCTGTACTATTATTTCTGAAGCCTAACCATCCATGATGAGTTTAATGGACAATTAATGTGCAAATCCAACTCGTTCTTCAAAATATCTCCGAGGCTGAGGGGCACGATTCCTTTAGTGGGGAGCAGGGTAAATGATCCGGCCAGCTCTAGAGAATTGCAACTCTCAACACGTCTCTTAATCTCCTGAATTTACTGGTCAAAATTATGTGTTAGTAATGGCGTGTATCATTACCAGACCTTTATGTTACTCAACAGTTTGGTTTGTTGTATGCAAACTGCATTGAATAGTTCCTGAAAAGCTGAGTGACGTTGACCTTTCCAGTTAGGTCTTTGTGTGAGTTCTGCTTGGTTTTTTACGTTGTGCTGTTGCTCTAAGTGAACCCCATGTCCTCCTGGCAGGTTTCTGGTTGAGGCCTGCAGCTTTCTGAGTCAACACCTCCAGACCGAGGGCATCTTCCGCAAATCCGGCTCCGCGTCTCGGATGAAGAATTTGAAGGTATGGACCCCGGGGTTTTGTGTGCAATGGGCCAAGAGCTGCCCGATTGGTGGGCGTGCTGAGGCGCCGCACAGTGTGGCACTGAGTCCAATTTGGGGTTGAATTCCTCTGTATGATGGGCTGTAGCTGATGCTGTCTAATTCATCTTGGTTATGTTGGCCGTCAATGGGGTGAAACAACTATAGTGGGTCCCTGCTTCTGATCACTGCCCACTGTTTGCTGGTGGAAACCATGAAGTGGTCAGAGAAGGAAACCCCTAAGGCATTACTTATTCGACTACCCCATGTTCTTTCAGTTTTGGTGTTGACTTTCCATCTGATCTATCACCTACATAATGATGAGCATACAGGAAACAACAGCAACGTGAAGCATCCCAAGGCGCGACACAGGAACATTATAAAACAACGGATGACACACAAGGAGATATTAGGTCAGGTGACCAAAACCTTGGTCGAAGAGGTAAGTTTTGAGGAGCATCTTAAAGGAGGGAAGCGAGGTAGAGAGGCAGAGAGGGGGTAAGGAGAGAATTCCAGAGCTTGGGGCTGTGGGTCTATACTTGATGAAGTTTAGAAGGATGAGGGGGGATCTGATTGAAACTTACAGAATACTGAAAGGCCTGGATAGAGTGGACGTGGGGAAGATGTTTCCATTAGTAGGAGAGACTAGGACCCGAGGGCACAGCCTCAGAGTAAAGGGAAGAGCTTTTAGAACAGAGATGAGGAGAAACTTCTTTAGCCAGAGGGTGGTGAATCTATGGAATTCATTGCCACAGAAGGCTGTGGAGGCCAGGTCATTGAGTGTATTTAAGACGGAGATAGATAGGTTCTTGATTGGTAAGGGGATGAAAGGTTACGGGGAGAATGGGGTTGAGAAACCTATCAGCCATGATTGAATGGCGGAGCAGACTCGATGGGCCGAATGGCCTAATTTCTGCTCCTATGTCTTATGGTCTTATGGTTGTGGGGCTGGAGGAGGTTGCAGAGATAGGGAGGGGGAGGCCATGGAGGGATTTGAAAAGAGGACGAGAATTTTAAAATCGAGATGTTACTTGACTGGGAGCCAATGTAGGTCAGTGAGCACAGGGGGTGATAGGGGAATGGGGACCTGGTGCAAGTAAAGACACGGGCAGCAGAATTTTGGATGACCTCAAGTTTACGAAGGGTAGAATGTGGGAGACCAGCTAGGAGTGCGTTGGAATAGTCGGGTCTAGAGGTAGCGAAGGCATGAGTGAGGTTTTCAGCAAACCCATAATAATTTCTGTACTGCACGCAGTTTTGGGCTCCACATGGTCTAGGGTTGCCAACTATGACTGAATCTATCCCTGGAGGTTTTGCAGCTGCCCTGCACCCAGCTCCTCAATCCCCCCACGTTGATCCATCCTTGCGATGCCCCGCCTTCTAGACCACCAATCGGAGAGCGACAAGTCTTCTCAGTCCCCGATTGGAGGATTCTGGATGGTCAGCCAAAGCCATCTTTTCTCTCCCCCCCACCCACCCATCTCCAATTTTTTTTCTCTAAGAACAAAGAAGTGGAAACTGAAACGGTTCAAAGCAAATAGGAAATAGTTTGTGAAGCCGCTTGGCTATTTTTCCAGGGTTGCTCATGGGGGATTAATCATAGGGGGCTCCAGGGCAATCCTGGAGAGTTGGCAACCCCGGCTCTTTAGGAAGGATATTGAGACTTTAGGGTGGGCGTGGGGTAGGCGGACTATACCTGGCTTGTGGAAGTCCAAAGGCAGATCTGAAAAAAATTGGTCTTCTCTTCCTAAGAACAGCGCAGATTCCAAAGTGAGATACTGAATGCTCGGTGTCAGGTCTGTTTCCAAGGTTTGAGGGGTTCCAATGACAGGCTGCAAACTGAAGATTAAATGTGAGAGGTTTGGAGATTGGCGGACGATGAGCACCTTTTGCACAGGAGCGTTTTGTGGGGGGGGCGGAGTTCACACTGGATTAGTGGTTGAGGCAGAAATTTGATCGACGTTCAAGATTAGATTAGACGAAGGGGAAATGGGGTTGAAAGGATCAGGGAGCTGGGTGGGTAAAGCTGATTAGGACGATTTGATGGTTTTGCAGAGCTAACGCCAACATGAAGTGGTTGGACTGTTTTCCCTGTTTCACTTCCGGGTATAAAGATGAGCGGCTGATTCTGCCCCTTCCTCCAGCCCCTGCAACTCCTCAGCCAACCGGGTACTGTGGAGCCTGTCTCGCTTTCCGACTGGTGTCGGGAGGATGGACCAGTCGTGGGAGGTTGGGGGGCAGGGGGAGGGCAGCTGGGAAATAGGGGCACTGGCCCGAACTGGTATAACCCTCTGGGACCTGTCGAATGGCAGGCTCTGAGCTAGCACAGCGAGAGTGGTCCTTGCTAAACTGGTTCAGGGCAGTCCAGGGTCCCTGTGCAGACACAGGGCCTCAGTATAAACCCCTTACGCACTTGTGGACAGGCAGAAGCAACGTGGCACATTACCCATGAGTTCATTTGTATGAAACCTCCAGGGATGGATTCAGTCAAAGTTGGCAACCCCTAGACCCCAAAACTGCGTACAGTACAATAATGATTAAGGGTTTGCTGAAAGCCTCACTCATGCCTTTGAGGTCTCTGTACATCTCCAGCTCTGACCTCCTTGCACATCCCCAATTTTAATCACCCCAGAATCGGGGGCTGTGTCTTCAGCTGCCTGGACCCTAAGCTCTGGAATTCCCTCCCTAAATCTCTCTACCTATCTTTCCTCCAAGATCTTGGTCACCTCGCCCAATCTCTCAATGTGATTCGCTGTCACTCTTTTTTAGTTTGAAGCACCTTGGTAAGTTTGACTACGTTAAAGGCGCTATATAAATGCAATTTGCTGTTGTTACCACGCCCTCTTTCACCCCCCCACCTCGCCAGTATCCACAGACGGCTCACCTTTGCTCCCGTGCCTGCTATAATCGGGTGACCAGATTCGAGGAAGAGGAGGAGAGAGGGGAGGGGTCCTTAATGAGGAAAAAATGAATCTGAATAATGTGATCAACTCTCAGCCAGAAGTTTAAAGACTGCAGAGGTCTGAGCAATATCCCTTCCATGTGTCAGCGTAGTATATTAAAGTGGATGTTTTGTCTAGTCTCTTGTACAGACTTGCTCTATTTTATATTCAGCAAATGCAAATCCCTGAAGCTGAGCAATAACCTCCTCATTTGCTGAGCTTAAGATGATTAGTCCGCCACTTAAATCGGGAGAGGTCACCCTCCTGGGTAATGTGCCGCACTGTTTCTGCCTGTCCACAAGTGCCTAAGGGGTTTGTACTGAGGCCCTGTGGCTGCACAGGGACCCTGGCCTGTCCTGAACCTGTTTAGCAAGGGCCACTCTCGCCGTCCTAGCTCAGAGCCTCCCTTTCGACAGACCCAGAAGGTAAAGACTGTTCGGACCCGTGCTCTCATTTCCCAGTTTTATTGGCGTTCCATATTAAGATATACAAGACCAGTTCGGACCAGTATTCTTATTTCCCAATTTTTACTGTGTTTTTTTTCCCTTCTGGGATGTGGGTTGGGGGGGGTTTGTCACAAGGGACTTGTTAGTGGCTTCCCGTGATTCCCGTTCCTTAACCCAAAGGATGTCTGCTGGTAGATCTTGCTCAGGGAGGGGTGCTCCATACAGGGCATCGAGATGGAAGGCGGGCAGTGGGTGGGTTGAAGAGGCCGCCATGGGGGCGGTAAGTGAGGTGCGGCCTGGATGGTTTCAACCAGCTGGTGGGTTTTTGTCAGTCGCCGGATGTGTTGGGGGGAGCGATGTGTGTGAGGACAGGGAGCAGGGGAGGGGTGTTGAGCGGAGGGCTCCAGTTACGATGCACATTGTTGCATTCGATTGAGCGCCCACGAGGGCGGGGGTGTGTGTGTGCGAGTGCACGTGTATGATGACCTTTGCCAGCGCCTGCAGAGTATGAAAGGGCAAGTGCTAAGGCTCAGAGCATTGTGGCAATAGCAAGTTGGCCAAGCAAGTTGTCTAAGAGCACAATGGTACTTCTGGAAGTCTGACGTTAGGTGGGGGTTGATGAATTGAACTAAGCAGAGCCTCAGGAGACTCCACAATTCACTTTCCCTGCCCCAGCGAGGGGGACAGTATTTTACCGACTGGCGCTGTACCAGCTCAGTACCACCGGGCCAGTTTCATCGAGCTCCCGAGCCATCCGTGCGAGTGAAATAATTGAGGAGCAGTGGGAACGAGAATAGATAATGGGCTCGAACAAAGGTTGCCTAGAAAGAGAAAGCACGGATTACAAATCTGAGTTGAACTGGATCCCTGATTAATTTGCCGAATGCCCGCTTGACCCAATTAGAAGCGCGTTGGGCCTGAAGCCTTCACCTCCATTTCCCAACGCCACCAGGCGTGTTACATTTACATAACTGTACAAAGTGGACTGCACAGTGACCCCACAGTCAAACCCAGCTGTATTCTCAAAGCTTCGTAGCTTAGTAACAGGTTACTGTACTAAAGACAGTAACAAAACACTGGCTCCATCTAGTCCTGAGCAGAAATCTTTTTCAAGTAGCTGTCTCCCTCATGAAGCGTTTTTTTTTTTGGCGTTCGTATGTTTCTGTGACAATTTAACCGAAGAACAAGTGGTTCTTGTCCTTTCCAAATGAGCGGCGTTTTGGCTTCTTAACCTCTGACCTATGACATTGGGCGAGCTCACATCTCAATGGCGTTTTTTCATTTACTGGGGGAGATGTCGGGGATGGGGGTGGGGAGGTGGTGGGTGGAAAGGTTTGCATTTAATCTCTCGCCTTTCATGACCTTGGGGAATCCTAATGAACCTTGCAGCCCATGAAGTACTTTTTTAAAGTGTTAGTCATAGGAATATAGGAAATAGAAGCAGGCGTAGGCCATTCAGCCCATCGAGCCTGCTCCACCATTCAACTAGATCATGGCTAATCTTCTACCTCAACCCCATTTTTCCCACACTATCCCCATATCCCTTGACATCTTTAATACTTAGAGATCTATCAATCTCTGTCTTGAATGTACCCGATGACTGAGCCTCCACAGCCCTCAGAGTGGTGGAATCTTTGGAATTCTTGACCCCAGCGTGAAGAAATTCCCCCTCATCTTAGTCCGAAATGGCCTGCCCCTTATCCTGAGGCTGTGTCCCTGGTTTTAGACCCCCCCTTTCTGCATCCAGCCTGTCGAGCCCTGTAAGAATTTTGTCTGCTTCAATGAGATCGCCTCTCGTTCTTCTAAACACCGAAGAATACAGGCCCAGTCTCCTCAATCTCTCCTCATAGGACAATCCTGCCAACCCAGGGTTTAGTCTGGTGAACTTCCCTCTATGGCCAGGCGTGTAACTCACCTCCTGACTCCCCAAAGCCTGTCCACCATCAACAAGGCACAAGTCAGGAGTGTGATGGAATACTCCCCACTTGCCTGGATGAGTGCAGCTCCCACAACGCTGAAGAAGCTCATCACCATCCAGGAGAAAGCAGACCATTTGATTGGCACCTCATCCACAAACATTCACTCCCTCCACCACCGACGCACAGTGGCAGCAGTGTGTACCATCTACAAGGTGCACTGCAGGAATTCACCAAGGCTCCTTTAACAGAACCTTCCAAACCCATGACCACTATTATCTAGAAGGACAAGGACAGCAGATAGATGGGAACACCACCACCTGGAAGTTCCCCTCCAAGCCACTCACCATCCTGACTTGGAAATATATCGGCCGTTCCTTCACTGTCACTGGGTCAAAATCCTGGAACTCCCTCCCTAACAGCACTGTGGGTGTACCTACATCACATGGGCTGCAGCGGTTCAAGAAGGCAGCTCACCACCACCTTCTCAAGGGCAATTAAGGATGCGCAATAAATACTGGCCCAGCCAGTGACGCCCACATCCCAGGAATGAATAAAAAAAAGTATATCCTTTCTTAGGTAAGAAGACCAAAACTGTACACAATCCTCCATGTGCAGCCACACCAAGGCTCTATCTAATTGCAGTAAGACTTCTTTACTCCTGTACTCAAATCCTCTTGCAATAAAGGCCAACATACCGTCTGCCTGCCTAATTGCTCACTGCTGTCAATGTAGGAATCGCAGCAGCTGATTTGTGCACAGCAAGATCCCAAAAAAAACGGCAGTCTGATAATGACCAGATGATCTCATAGACGTTTACAGCACAGGAGGAGGCCATTCGGCCCATCGTGTCCACGCCGGTGGACAAAGATCTGACTACACTAATCCCATTTTCCAGCGCTTGGCCCATAGCCCTGGAGGCTATGGCAACACAAGTGAATATCTAAATGCTTCTTAAATGTTATGAGGGTTTCTGCCTCAACCACCCTTTCAGGCAGAGAGTTCCAGACCCCCACCACCCTCTGGGTGAAAAAATATCCCCTCAACTCCCCTCTTAGCCTTCTACCTCTCACCTTATTATTGACCCCCCTACTAATGGAAAAAGCACCTCCCTATCTGTTTTAGTGATGTTGCAGGATAAATATTGCCTGAATTCAGGGATAACTCCCTTGTTGTTCAAATAGTGCCATGGATTAATGTTCCAGCTGAAAAAGTGCACCTCTGGCAGTGAAGCACTCCCTCAGCGCTGCACTGGGGAGAGTCGGCCGAGATTTCCGTGCTCAGTTCCCTGGAGTGGGACTTGAACCTTCAACCTTCTGATGCGGGGCAAGAGTGCTGCCCATTGAGCGGTTGCTAAGATAGTGAAGGGAGAGGTGTTGGATCAGGTAGCAAATATTACGTGAAAGGTTCCGTGCAGTCCCGAGCTGGAAAAAAACCCAGCAAGAATTAAATAACTTGCCAACCAGAGGAGTTTCTAAAGAATTCAGGACTCGGGCTGGGCCGGCTTACAAATTGTACGAGATCACCATCTAGTGGCTGCGGTGAGCAAAGCAGTTAACTTTTGGCCAGCTCAGCTTCAAGACGTTTACAAGACAATTAATTTTTCAGCCCTGGGTAAGTGGAATTCCGTTTTTTCATTTATTTAAAAATAGCAGAGTTCTCGTATTGATTATTGCCAATCAGAACCTCTGCCTGTTTTATAATGACAGACGCGTTATATAATGCATTGAACCTAAGCTCATCATTGCTGGAGAGGGAGTTTCAGGATTTAAAACCAGTGATGTTGAAGGAACAGTGATATATTTCCAAGTCAGGGTGGTGTGTGACTTGGAGCTACACTCACCCAGGCAAGTGGAGAGTATTCCATCACATTCCTGACTTGTAGATGGTGGACAGACTTTGAGGGGTCAGGAGATTCTCAGTCTCTGACCTGCTCTTGTAGCCACAGTATTTATATGGCTGGTCCCAGTTCAGTTTCTGGTCAATGGTAACCCCCAGGATGTTGATGGTAGGAGATTCAGCGATGGTAATGACATTGAACGTCAACTGTCATTGATGGTTAGATTCTCTCTTGTCAGAGATGGTCATTGCCTGGCACTTGTGTGGCACGAATTATCGCTTGCCAATTATCAGCCCAAGCCTGGATATTGTCCAGAACCTGAAGCATAAGGGACATGGACTGCTTTAGTATCTGAGGGGTCGCAAATGGAACTGAACACTGGGCAACCATCAGCGAACATCCCCACTTCTGACCTTATGATGGAGGGGAGGTGCTTGATGAAGCAGCTGAAGATGGTTGGGCCTGGGACACTCCCCCCGAGGGCAGGTGGTGATTTCATAGGAGAATTCTCAGCACCCTCGCGTGATGTTTCAAATTAGCCGGTTACTCCCCGCGTCGATCTAGTGAATGTGACCACGCGTGTTAAGTGCTTGCCCGCCAATATTGGTGCCAATAATTTCGAGGCTGGTGTCTACCTGCAGCTCGATAACCAAGGAATTTGTCTCAAAACACAGACTGGCATTTATATAGCGCCTTTCTCAACCTCTCGGCATCCCGAAATGCTTTTCAGCCAGTGAAGTAGGCACTGTCGAAATGTAGGAAACGTGGCAGCCAATTGTGCACAGCAAGCTCCCAGAAACAGCAGCATCATACTCTGCTTTAGTGGCACGGTATGAGGGATAAATATTCGGCCAGGACAGGTAGAACATCCTTAGCTCTTCTTTGAATAGAGTCTCTAATGTTCACTTTAAAGGGCAGACGAGACATTGGTTTAGCATCTCATCCAGAAGGTGGCACTGCCGACAATGCTGCACTCCCTCAGCACCGTACTGCTGTGCCTAGGTTGAATTTGTGCGTGATCGGGAGCCTTTGACTGCCTGCTCTGTACTTTGGGAAGCGATTTGATCCACTGGAGTTTCATAGAGTGGAAATGAATTGGAATGGGCTGCTTCCTTCAGGAGCCTGCGCTTTGGGAACAATGGTGATGTGTTTGACCCCTTGTAATTGTGTGTGTGTGTGTGTGTATGTATAATGGAGAAGGCAGTGAGTTTACTCAGTGAGCTCCTACCATCAGCCTCCGTCTCCTCTCCAGTCCCGCTGCCCTGCTGTGGCTTAATTTAAAGGTCAGAGCCTCCACTCTGCGAAAGGAGTTTCAGAGAAATCAAGGCATTGACAACAGCCCCGTGTACCCAGGGGGAAGGAAGTGATGTCAAAACCGGACACTGCTACAGGAAGCACGCACACATCTTGAGAAAGCGTGTCCGAGCCCCAGTGAGAAATTGCAACATCCATTTTTTCCAAAGTTGATTTAATCTCAAAAAGAAGCACACAGACGTGCAAATCCTTTCCACACGGTAGCTGCAGTGTCCATGGAACGATCGCCACACTGTTATGGGAGGGGGGTGCAGGTTGTGTTCTGTCCATTGTGTTGGCTGATGATCTATGTAACCTTGTCTCTGCGCGTTGCGAGGCAACTTTTTTTTTTTTTGCACTGACCTGGCCACTTTTTCTTTGCCAGTTCTGCTAACTCATGCTTCCTCAACACGCAGCCTTGAACCACAAACCAGCCAGGAGTCCAAACTAAGCTCCAGTATAAGGCAACACTGGCTCCCCATCTTATAATGGAGGGCAGTGCTCCCCCCCCAGTCCCCCTCAATAACACCATTTATCCAGCATCATTAATATGGAAAATGTCCCGAGATCCTTTGCAGAGGCATCACCGCCATTGGCGGCCATCGTTTCTGTTGGAATTGGACCCCAAACCATAGAATGAGATATCCCGACATGGTCATAAGCTTGGCCAAAGAGTTGGCTTTGGAGGAGGGTCTTAAATCAGGAGAGAGATATGCTTGGAGGGCAAATTTCAGACCTCGGGGATGGGGGTACATTGATAACAGAAGAGATGTCTGTCAATGGTGAGCTAAAGATAGGCAGATGTACAAGAGCCTGAGACCTCTGCAGCAACTTTTACTTAGCACCTGTCAGCTGTGGGTAACCCCCCCTCGTCTCTGAGTCACAAAGTGCCAGATTCAAGTACCGGGCCTGAGCAACAATATCAAGGCCGACACTCCAGCGTACGCTGAGGGAGTGCTGCACTGTCAGAGGCGGTGTCTTTTGGGACAAGTAATCCGAGGCTCGGGTGGATGTGAAGGATTCCGGGACGCTATTTCAAAGAGGAGCGGGCGAGGTACCCTGGTGTCCTGCTCGATATTAATCCCTCGATCAACGTGACGAAGGAAACGGATAATCTGGTCATCAGCACATCGCTGTTTGTGGGAGCTTGCTGTGCACAGTTGGCCGCTGCGTTTCTGGCATTACAACAGTGACTACTGCTTCAAAAATTCTTCATTGGGTGTAAAGCACTTTGGAATGTCTGGTGTACATGTAAATGCTCTAGAAATGCCTTTCTTTCTGTTTTGCCTTTCAAGTAGAAGGGTAATCAGAAATAAAAACACCATCCCAAAGAAGGAACTACTAAGAGAGGTAAGCAAAGGCTTGATCAGAGGTCGGCTTTAAGGAGTACTTGAGAGGGGGAAGGGCATTAGGGAGGGGATAGCAGGGTATGAAGACGAGGTGACTGATGGCCCTGATGATGATGGGTGGAAGGGAGGGAGGAATGTACAAGACAAAGCACGTTTGTGTGGTAGGGATGCAGTTATAGGGTTGAAGATGGGGTGTGTTGCATTTCTAGGTTTGCTTAATACAAACTTTCCCATCTCACACAGGACTGGTAAGCTAAATGTAGGTTTGGTTTATTTGACAATGTACTGGATTGCTCAGCAGACAGATTTACTGCAAAGATTCAACAGCTATTGTTAACGGGAAAAGACAGTTGCAATTGCTTCACACCACATGCTGCTAGCTAAACTGAAAGTTCCTCGGAACGATATCTGTTGGTCACACGGCTTACATCCCGGCTACTTACTCATTAGCATATTCTCTCTTAAAGCAATATCACAGCAGGGTGAAGTGAAGCCGTGAGGTTATTTGAAGACCACAAGGAGGGTTTTAAATTGGAGACGGAATTGGGCATCATGTAGGTCAGCAAGGCTGGATAGGGTGAGCTGGATGTAGGGTGTAGCCAGCAGAACTGTGGGTGCCCATGACAGCCTCCTAAGATGAACCTGCTACCAATGAGCCAAGACAAATGCCAGTTCAGTAAGTTGCACAACTTAGTTTGAACTGATAAACCCCCAGTGTTGCATTGATGCTGTCCTGGTGGGTGTATTTGTGCTATCAGTTTAAACAAAGTTTCTCGACTTCCTGTAAAGGGGTCACCCATGGCTGAGTGGTAGCACTCTCACCTCCTGAGTCAGATGGTTATATCTTTGAACCCGACTTCAAGAGATTCAAGTGCATGACCTAGGTTGACATTTTAGTGCAGAGCTGAGGGGAGGCTTCCAGCTGAGATGATAAGTCAGGGCCCATCTCCCCCCTCATTTGGATGTGAAAGATAAAGTGACGCGCATGTCCCGACCAACGTTTCTCTCTCTACCAGTGGTTTTATAAACTGCCTGGTCAGTGCCATTTGCTGTCATGTTTCTGACATTGCGACAGTGACTACATTTTAAAAACTGCGTCATTGGCTGTAATGTGCTTTGAGACATCCGGAGACCGTGAAAATTGCTTTAGAAATGCTAGCTCCTTTTCTGCTTCCCTTCCTCCTATTGGCCCGCCAAAAACGTTCCTAATCGCCTTGAATTGAAATATCTCATCCAAAAGTCGGCACCTCCAACAGTGCAGCACACCCTCGGCACTGCAGCGGAGTGGTAGCCTGGGATTTTGTACTCAAACCTCTGGATGGGGCCTGGAGCCAACAACCTTCCTCCTCATCTCCAGGCTCTGGAATCCCCTCGCTAACCCCTCTGTCTCTGCACCTCCCTCTCCTCCTCTAAGACTCCCCTGGGGCACCTTTTTTTTTGGTGTGGTCAACCACCTTTGGCTTGGTAGCCACGTTTGTCTGGCTCCCGCCTGTGTTAAGAAGCCTCATGGGATATCTCTTGGTGTTGAAGGTGCTATCTAAATGCAGGCTGTTGCAGTCGGCATTATTGAATGACGTAGAACTTGGATTCAGCTCAACAAGCCCAGACCCCCTCCCACTCCTCTTCCTCGGACCCCATCAACTTAACATCCTGTTCCTGTCACCTTCGTACTTATTTAACGTTCTTATCGACGCTACTCACCGCGGCTGTTTTTTTATGCTAACGACCGATCTTTAGATTAACAATGCATCTGTTTAAAGGCTAGTGACGTATTTTATCTCATCGCCGTTCGGAGTTTATTTAATTGTTACCCCGGTGTGGACCTCTCTCTCTCTCTCTCTCTGCCCAGGCTAAGCTGCAGCGAGGCGACTGCTCCCTCGAATCCACGTCCGCCTCCGATGTCGCCGGCCTGCTGAAGCAGTTCTTCCGCGAGCTGCCAGAGCCCGTCATTCCGGCGGGGTTCCGGGGCCCCCTGTGCCAGGCCCAGCGGCTCCGCCCGGAGGCCGAGCGCCGGGCGGCCACCACCTTGCTGACTTGCCTCATGCCCAGGATTAACGCCGCCACCATGAACTATTTCCTGTCCTTCCTCCAGACAGTGGCTGCCAGGTAAGGAGACTCCCCCTTTCGCTCTCGGACTGGTCTGGACCCAGTAGGTGGGGCACGGTCATCGGTTCACATTTCTTTTCCTTTTATTCTTTCACGGGATGTGGGCGCCACTGGCAAGGCCAACATTTATTACCCGTCCCTAATTGCCCCAACTGCTAGGCCATTTCGGAGGCCAGTTAACAGTCAACCCACATTGCTGCGGAATTAGAGTCACATGTAGGCCAGACCGGGTAAGGACAGCAGATTTCCTTCCTTAAAAGGACATTAGTGAACCAGATAATTATTTACAACAATCGATGATGGTCTCTCAAAGCTTTTTAATTCCAGATTTTTATTGTTGAATTTAAATTCTTGTAGCTGCCGTGGTGGGATTTGAACCAATGTCCCCCCCAGAGTATTAGCCTGGGCCTCTGGGTTACTAGTCCAATGACATTACTGCTATACCACTGTCTCCCCGTGTGGAGAGCCTTTATAAGCATTAAGCATTTGGGTGTTACAACCAACAGTTCCACGTGCATCCAGTAGGAGGAGGCGATGCAGGCGTTACAAGGGGCAGCTCAGCACCAACCAAGATGGACCACGTGCAGGAGAAATAAAACGAGGCAGCAATGGGGACTGTAGTACCCAATGGGCAAAAGTAAAATTCCCCAAAAGTAGCTTGGGCTCGGTGGGCACCACCCTCGCAGCTGAGACTGACGTGTGTCGGTTCAAGTCCGACTCCAGACCCTGGGCCTGAAATCTAGGCTGACACACTCAGTGCAGTGCTGAGGGAGTGCTGCACTGTCAGGGGTGCTGTCTTTTGGATCAGATGTTAAGCTGGAGATGTAAATGGTTACAAATCAGAAAATGAGGAATTAAGATCTAAAGTTGTGGGGTTTATAGTGGGAGGGACTGTGAAAGGAAGAAAGGGATTACTGTCTGTCTGTCCTTAAATAATGATCTTTGTTAATTACTGATTCCTACGTCCTTTTCCCCCTTAATTCAGATCGGAAGAGAATAAGATGGGGGTCCACAATCTAGCTGTTGTCTTCACTCCGAATCTCTTCCAACTCTTTGATGCAAATGACAAGTTGGCCACTAACATGGAGGAAGGTCTTCCTTTGCTTACTATGGCTGCAGAAACTCTCATCATCCAAGCACAAAGCATTGGTGAGTCTGTGGGGGGAAAAAAACTAGTTTGGCAGCAAATCCTCCAGTTACAATCTGAAAAGTTTGATGTTTTTTGTGTGTAATTACATCACCACAGGCCGAGTATCCTTTATCTGAAACCTTCGGGGCCGTACGCATTTCAGACTTCAGATCACTTTGGTTTTCAGATACCTCATGTGGGTGTGGGCCTACTTACAACGCACTGGTCGAAGCCTAGGCTATCTGTAGTCTAAAGTAAATAAGATGGCTAGGAAAGTAAGATATACCACTGAATAATAAATACAGGGCACCTGTAATAAGTTCCCTCCCAAGGCACCATCCGCGATCCTGCTGGTAGGAGAGGGTTCATGAGGTGAACGGTGCAGACAAAAGTCGTGAGGTGAATGGTGCAGACAAAAGCCGTGAGGTGAACGGTGCAGACAAAAGCCGTGAGGTGAACAGTGCAGACAAACAACTCGACTTCAATGTGATGGAGCTGGAGAGGTTCAAAGGACCTTCCTGAGAAGATAGACCAAAGCTCGACACAATGGTCCAAATCTTCCATTCAGGGTCAGAACCCCCATTTCCCGACCCCAGTCAGACAAAAAAACAAACCCCACTTAACGTCCTCCGATTTTTCTGGCCAATCTCCTGATGGAGGATCCTGCAGAATCCAGTCAGCGCAGGAAACTTTGGAGACATTAGTGAAGGGAATCCACGAGGAGACCAGGCCCTGTTTTTTGACTAGTTGATGTATTCCGGTAAGTGTTCGCAAACAACACTGAAAAACTTTGGGATGTTTAAGCAGCTTTTCCGTGTGTTAGTGAATGAGTGTTGTAAGGCGGGTGAGCTAAGGGGATAAGGTGGCAGCTGGGTACCCAGAAGGGGAAAAAACAGTTCAGACCAGTTTTATTTCCCCCCTTTTTACTGATGATCCATTTTAAGGTGTACAAGACCGGTTCAGACCAGTATTCTTCTTCTTTGATTTATTATAAAACAAACAACAATTTAAAAAAACAAGGTAATAAACTGGTTAACATACAAGTTGTAGTTTAGAAGTGTAATGATTTTCCCCCTTTTCTATATAAAAAAAGATATTCAAAGCCCCATATATACACACACACACACACAAACACACAAATACAGTCCCTGCAGTGGCTGGAGTATGGGAAAGTTTATTTAGATCTCAGCGCTGTTGTGACCAGAATTCTGCTTGATCAATAGATCTGGAAGTTCTCTCAGATGGATTTTTTGGCGAAACTGTCCTTGATAACCCTTACTTATCACAACTTAACAGACTTGGGAAAAAAAATCAGGAGTTATTCTGAGACGATGTTTCTGAGGAAGGTTTAACACAAAGGCGGGGTGGAGAGAGGGAGAGAGAGTGTCTTTTCTTGCAGCCTGCTTCACTGGCAGACACTCACTCAGACTGAGAGCTTTTAAAGACTAAGGTGTTCAATCTTAGGCCGGGTGTTTTTAACCAATCAGCAAGAGTTTTTCGCCTGGTAGCAGCAGTTCTTTGTTAACCTAGATATACAAGGTACCTCTTTCCTCTCCAGGTGTCCCCGCTGGACATCTATCTTGACCTGTGGTTTCTTAAAGAATGGCATTTTCACAGCCTCGAATTAATATTGCAAACTTTCACAAGTAACTCTGGAGGAAGAATGTCCAGAATTCAATGACCTTCAAATTTTCCAAAAATGATTTCCTCACAGTGAGAAATTAAATGAAAGGTCTGCTGTCCCTCTCCAGTCAATGTACGAGACCCCATGGCACGATTTTGAAGAAGACTAAGGAGGTTCTCCCTGGCCTCCTGGCTAATACTTATTCCTTAACCAGCATTATTAACACTGGTCATTATTTCATTGCTGTCTGTGGGAGCTTGCTGTGCACATATTGGCCGTTATTTCCCTCAAGTGTCCATCCAATTTCCTTTTGAAATCATTAATCCCTTTTCAGGAACCTCATAGGTAGCAAATTCCAGATCATTATGGCTCGTTGCGTTTAGAAATTTAAAAAATAATTCTTCCTCACATCCCCTCTCCTGTATCTCTGCCCAAATCTGTGCCCTCTGCCCTTGTGCCCATAGCTAATAGGAGCAGCTTTCTTTTTAATCCAACCCTCTCTCTTGCTCTGTGTGGACTCGATCCTGATGCTGTGCCTATGTCTGTCTGTTCACTTCCTACTCTCTGTTATCTTGTCTTTTAAGGTCATCTTCCACCATATATTCTGGACAAGCTCCCTGTGCTCCTGGACACAGGTGCTGAGCGTGTGCCTTCCTCTGGCGATTCTCAAGACGAAGGCCACCGGGTATCCATGGTGAAGCAGAGGAGGAAGACTCGGCACTGCGTTAGTGGTTAGTATTAGAAAATTGAATCATTAAGGGTTCAATTCTTGGAAGGAGTTGGATGTTGCAGTGAGAGATCAAAGGTCTTCTTGACTTAATGTTCCTCCATTGTTGTCAAGATGTCACCATATCAATAATTATCCATCGACCTTTGGTTCAACGAGAAATTTCCACCTCTGTGTTAAAGGGGCCGACAGGGTAGATAGAGAAAAACCATTTCCTCTGGTGGGAGGGTGCAGAAAAAGATGGCGTATCCTTAAAATTGGAGCCAGGCCTTTCAGGGGTGATGTCAGGAAGTGCTTCACACAAAGGGGAGTGGAAACCTGGAACCCTCTCCCCGTGTTGGCTGATATCCAGATGATTACGACCATTTGAAGGATTGTTTCTGTCACTCACCAGCAACTCGCCAAGGCTCCTTCGACAGCACCTTCCAAACCCGTGACCTCTACCATCTAGAAGAACAAGAACATGGGAACACCACCACCTGGAAGTTCCCCTCCAAGTCACTCACCATCCTGACTTGGAAATATATCGGCCGTTCCTTCACTGTCGCTGGGTCAAAATCCTGGAACTCCCTCCCTAACAGCACTGTGGGTGTACCTACACCACATGGACTGCAGCTGTTCAAGGTGACGGCTCACCACCACCAGCTTCTCGAGGGCAATTAGGGACGGGCAATAAAAATGCTGGCCCAGCTGGTGAGACTGGCATCCTGTGAAAGAATGAAAAAGACTGGTAACTTGCCTGTGAGTTCTCTGCTACAATGGGAGAATGACAAGACACAACAACCAGTCCAAATGGTTGGCTCATTAAGCCAGTTAGTCTGAGGTTGACCACTGGGAGGACACGGGTGGAGCTGGGATAACAACGAAAACAGCAAAAGTTTCCATTTACATCATGTTTTAATATAGTCATACATCCCAAGCTGCTTCACAGGAGCATTATCTGGTAAATGGTTTACAATGAAGCATCAAAGGAGATACTGGGACAAGTGGCCAAATGCTTAGTGCATGAGGTAGGTTATAAGAAGTGTCTTAAAGAAGGAGAGAGAGAGGTGGAGAGGTTTAGGGAGGGAATTCCAGAGCTTGGGGCCAGGCAGCTGAAGGCACGGCCGCCAATGTTGGGATGAAGGAAATAGTAGATACACAGGGGACCAGAGTTGGAGGGGCACAGTAACTCTGAGTTGTAGGGCTAGGGGTGATTACAACGATAGGGAGGAGGCAAAAAAGCCGAGGATTAGAATTTCAAATTTCGGTCATTGGTGAACCAGGAGTCGATGTAAGTCAGCCATCGCAGAGGTGATTGGTGAGCGCAACTCGGCATCAGTAAGGATACGGTCAGCAGGTGAGCCAATCATCTGCTTAGCGTCCGTCGACTGCCCTGGAATTTACCTCGGAGACAGGTTCCAGGACACCTGAAACTCCGGAGTCCCTGTTAATGTGCGTTTACTGTTACAGCAGGAGGTTAGAGTGAGACCTGTTGCTGGGATATGCTTACGAAATGTTTACTCTGCGCCCGACCTCTGCTGTAACGCCCCGTGGAAAGTTCTTTATATTAAAATTCAAGGCAAAGACTGCGAAAGGTGCCCAGAGTTTATCGCTGGTCATTAGGAATGTTTCAACTGCAGCAACATTGCGTAGCGCAAGTCACTGTGATGTGGACGCACTGCAATTATAATCGGGAAGGCAGGGCCCCTGTATGTGGGTAACTCGGGGTGTTAACAGAGACATTGGGCCCTCATTTTATTCCATTTATTTATTTTCTTTCTGGCCAGGTATTGTGAGCGGTGCTGTGAGCAAGCTGAAGATGTCGATCACTGCCCAGTCTGACAGGACCTCTGGTAGGTTGTGTTTCTGAGATGTCTCGCTGTCTGACTGGTAGCAGAGTCTACCACTTTGTGATATTTGCTTTCTAAAGCGTACCTGCTTTGCCTGACCCTCGTGAACGGTCTCTTGGAAATTAGGAAATGGCCGTTAAGTTCCCCAACCCCCCCCCTTTTCTTTACCTGTCTTTTTACCTGGTGTTAGGGAATCACTTCACAAAAGTCAACAGCATCTTTCATGCTTCAAGCACATCGCTGCTGTTATTCACAAGAAGAGGTTGTGGTGGAAGAATTAATTCAGGCAGGTCTTTTGGTTTAAGCTGGTTTATTTTCAAGACCACTCCTCAGTGCTACTGACTTCCAAGTAGCTTCCACACAAAGTGTTCCAGCTGTATCTTTTTATTCTGTTTAGATGGGATAATCAATGCCCATCACCTGTTTAACTAGCAGTTTTTTTTTAGTAAGGTGATTGCCGTATCCACATCCACCACTGAACTTTCCGATGTAGCTTTGCATTCGAGGAAAGGCCCACAGTCATAGGGACACGTGTAGTTCCTTCAGATGAGGGGCCGGGTCCCTTCGGGCTGTGGGCCTGTCCACAATTGCTGCTAACTCCATGGTGTTCTCCGATCATCCCGAGGGTGCTCTCTACTCCACTCCGTATTGCCTGGGTTTCCCCTCATTCCCTTGCTGTTCCGGAGATGGTCCTACTTTGGCCCAGTCCCTCGACCGTGCTCATCATGACCAAGCTGTGATAGTCTGGAGCATTCCATTAATTCGGGGATTGACCCCAAGGTCCTGGACCTAAGAGAGTATTACAACAACAACAACTTGCATTTACAAAGCACCTGTAGCATAGTAAAGCATCACAAGGCTCTTCACAAAGCAAATTTGACACCAAGCCACACAGCTGACCAACAGTCTGGTCGAAGAGAGATTTTAACAAATCTATTTAAAGGAGGAGAGAGAGAGGTTTAGGGAAGGAATTCTAGAGCTTGGGGCCCAGGCAGCTGAAACCACATTCTCTCTGGGATTTATAACCTGACGGCCCTAGTTAGCGTATCTAACAAAATGGTAGATGCACAGCTCACAGAACAGCACAGCACAGATGGAGGCCACTTGGCCCATTGTGCGTGTGCTGGATCTGTAAAAGAGTTATCCAATTAGCCCCAGTCTCCCGCGCCTCCCTGTATCCCCCTTTCACCTGGATTTACCCAATTCCCTTCTGAAAGTTTACCAATCAACCTGCCTCCACCACTCTTTTGGGCAGTGCGTCCCCAGTCGCGGAAATTCACCGCATTAAAAACAGACTCTCCTCACCTCCCCTCGGCTGTTTGGCCAATTGCTTGTCCTCTGGATTATCCCCGTGTGCCCCAGGCTGCGGCCTCCTCCTGTGGAATTTACAGCCCTGCCCTGCTGAAGTGGCTGTTAATCTGGCCCAGTGCCAGGCAGGAGTCAGTGAGGGGATATTTAAATGAAGCTGTGCTGGTAAAAAGCAGCAGGACCCACCCCGTGCGTCCCTAGCCTTTGTTGGGTTGACAGTCCCCATATCGGACTCCTTGCATCCCTTTTAATATCAAGGCCTGTGTTTCCAAAGTGCTAAAGTGTGTGACGCACTTTGAGCCAGCTTTGGTGTGATCAGGCCTGGTGTGTCAGCCGTGGTTTGCCAGGTAGCACTCTGTGACCCCAGAGCGAGAAGGTCTTGGGTTTAAGACCCACTCCAGGACTCGAGCGCAACAATCGAGGCTGACGCTCCAGTGCAGTGCAGAGGGAGTGCTGCACTGTCGGAGGTGCCATCCTTCGAGTGAGACGTTAACTGTTGTAATATGGGTTCTTCAGATGTCTCAACGATCTGGAGACTTGTATATTTAAACATGAACCCTTTATTGTTAAACTTGAACGGTTTACAGATCCCAAGTTACTTTCAAGCATGGTGCTGTTCCCTCCATGCGGACTGGTCCCAGAATGTTCTCTCTAGACTGTTCTCTCAGCCTATTACCAGGTGACTCCATACATCAAACTGTGGGCGGTGCTATTCCCCAGTTCCACATTAACCCTTGCTCTGCTGAGCACCTTTATGTTACAGTGATATGCAGACACATCATACAACATTAACAGAGGCCCTTTCACGGGGGGTATAAAAGGTCCCATGTCACTACATCAAAGATGAGCAAGGGGAGGGGGGTTATCCCTAGTGTCCCGGCCAATATTTAATCTCAAACAACATCCCAAAATACAGATTATCTAGCCGTTATCGTGGCATTGTTTATGGGAGCTTGCTGTGCGCAAATTGTTTCCTACGTTACCGTACATTGTGTTTTGTATTTTTATATTTTGTATTTGTTTTTCCATTCATGGGATGAGGGCACTGCAGGCCAGGCCAGCATTAATTGCCCTCCCCTAATTGCCCTGGCCTCATGGGTTGGAAAGCACTTTGAGACATTTGAGGGTGTGGAAGGGTCTGCTGCAATGCAAGCGAATATCACCAAACGGTTTTTTGTTCTCATTGATTCTGAATATATCAGTTTTGGCATGTTGGAGAGAGAGAGAGAGAGCAGCTCCAGAAACTCGGTCCCGTTTACACTCTGAGATTTGACGATGTGTGTTCTGCTCTCCCCCGTTCAGTTGCTCCTGTTCAACCACGGATGGGTCCGACGGTCAACACGCTGCTCAAGACCAAGCGGAAAGCGGCTGACGACGCGTCTCGTAGCCCCGGGGTCACCCCGGGAAAGAGGTATTTGAACCAACACGTGCAGCCCACGTTAGGTTTCACTTTGGATGCCAATGTTTTTTTTTCAAATTGGATCCAGAGTTAAAACTTTATAGTTCTCTCACTACATCGATACAGCATGAATCGCGGATGAAAAATTAAACTTTCAGTGATTCAAAGAGTGGCGTTTTACACCGGTTGGATTTTACAGTCCCACCAAAGTCGATGGACATTTGAACGGCTTGCCACATTTTACCACCCCACCCCCTCCGCAATGGGGCCATAATATTCCACCCAAAGTTTTGAATTCCGTTCTGTCAGAGTTGACACCCAACAATTGCTCGTGTAAACAGCATTATTTAAGCATCTGTAGTACTGCAGCAACTCACCAAGGCTCCTTCGACAGCGCCTCCCAAACCCACAACCTCTACTGCCTAGAGGGGACACGGGTGGTAGACACATGGGAACACCCCCACCTGAAAGTTTCCCTCCCAGTCACACACCGTCCTGACTTGGAAATATATCGGCCGTTCCTTCACTGTCGCTGGGTCAAAATCCTGCAGCCCCCTCCCTAACAGCACAGTGGGTGTACCTACACCACATGGACTGCAGCGGTTCAAGAAGGCAGCTCACCACCACCTTCTTGAGGGCAATTAGGGATGGGCAATAAATGTTGGCCCAGCCAGCGACGCCCACATCCCGTAAATAAATATAAAGGTAACTCCTGCTGTGTGGCTGCTTCCCCTAACTGGAGAGTCTGTAACTAAGGGTCATAGTTTCAGGATAGTGTCGACCAGTTAGGACTGAGATGAAGAGCAATTTAGCAATGAGATGAAGGGCTGTGAACCTCTGGAATTCCCTATCCCAGCAGCTGCTCAGCTGGATGAGTCTATTCAAGGTGGAAATGGATAGATTTTTGGCGTTGAACAAATCAAGGGAGTGGGTAGGAAAGTGAAGTTGAGGTCGAAGATCAGCCATGACCTTATTGAATAGAGTGACCTACTCCTGTATTGTATACGTTCTTATTCATCCTCCTAATTATAGTTGAGAAAGGAAACGCAGGACCCACTCTCGGGCATTTCCTTTGCTGAGTGCGGGGAGAGCTTCTCACCTTTTTGAAATTGGGGCCTGACTTGCGCTCCTTCCCCAACTTGCTACAATGGAATCTCTCGCGCCCTGTAAGCAATGCCAGGAGAGATCTGTTCGTTTTTCTGCTTCTCGTGATCTGTTAGGACACCTATAAAATGTGTCAGAAAACAAAATGGTGGGGGGGGAGTAAAAGTTGATTTGGGCGAAATCACAAAGCCTCTCCCGGTATCTCCCGGATGTTAATGGAACCAAACTTCTGGTTGGTTGTGTAAAGGCAGCTGGGTCGATGCCCCGGCATATCCCTCGCTCTACCATTACCATCAAACCAGGGATCAACCCTGGCTCGTTGGGGTGTGGGAGAGCTTGTCAGAAGCAGCACCAGGCATACCTAGAAACGAGGTGCCAACCTGGTGAAGCTGCAACACAAGACTACGTGCCCATCAAGCAGCATGTTCTAGACAGAGCTAAACTATCCCATAACCAACAGATCAGATCTTAAGCTCTGCAGTCTTGTCAAACCCAGCTGTGAATGGTGGTGGACCATTAAGCAACTAACAGGAGGAGGCTCCACAACCATTCCCACCCCCAATGATGGGGGAGCCAAGGAAGTCGGTGCAAAAGTCAAGGCTGAAGTGTTCATAACCATCTTCAGCCAGAAGTGCCAAGTGGATAATCCAACTTGGTCTCCTCCTGAGGTGCCCGGGGTTCGATACCAGTCTTCGGCCAATTTGATTCACTCTACATGATATGAGGAGAAAGCTGAAGGCACTGGATACTGCAAAGGCTGTGGGCCCTGACAATATTCCATCAATAGTACTGAAGACTTGTGCTCCAGATCTAGCCACACCCCTAGCCAAGCTGTTCCAGTACAGCTACAACACTGGCATCTACCCGGCTATGTGGAAAATTGCCCAGATATGTCCTGTACACAAAAAGCAGGACAAATTCAACCTGGACAATTCCCTGCCCATCAGTCTACTCTCGATCATCAGTAAAGTGATGGAATGTGTCATTGACAGCGCTAACAAATGGCACTTACACAGCTCACCAATGCACATTTTGAGTTCCGCCAGGGCCACTCAGTTCCTAACCTCATTGCAATCTTAGTCCAAACATGGACAAAAGAGCTGAACTCTCGAGGTGAGGTGAGAGTGTCTGCCCTTGACATCAAGGCAGCATTTGACCGAGTGTGGCATCAAGAAGCCGTAGCAAAACTGGAGTCAATGGGAATCAGGCTGAAATCTCTTCACTGCTTAGAGTCGCACCTAGCGCAAAGGAGGATGGTTGTGGTTGTTGGAGGTCAATCGTCTCAGCTCCAGGACATCACTGCAGGAGTTCCTCAGGGTAGTGTCCTCGGCCCAACCATCTTCAGCTGCTTCATCAATGACCTTCCTCCATCATAAGGTCAGTGTGGGGATGTTCGCTGATGATTGCACAATGTTCAACACCATTCACAACTCCTCAGATACTGAAGCAGTTCATGTCCAAATGCAGCAAGACCTGGACAATATCCAGGCTTGGGCTGATAAGTAGCAAGTAACATTTGTGCCACACAAGTGCTAGGCAATGACCACCTCCGAGAGAGAATCCAACCATTGCCCCTTGACGTTCAATGGCATTACCATCACTGAATCCCCCACTGTCAACATCCTGGGGTTACCATTGACCAGAAACTGAACTGGACTAGCCATATAAATACTGTGGCTACAATAGCAGGCCAGGGACTGGGAATTCTGCAGTAAGTGACTCATGTCCTGACTCCCCAAAGCCTGTCCACCATCTACAAGGCACAAGCCAGGAGTGTGATGGAATACTCCCCACTTGCCTGGATGAGTGCAGCTCCAGCAACACTCAAGAAGCTTAACACCATCCAGGACAAAGCAGCCTGCTTGATTGGCACCCCATCCACCACCTTCAACATTCACTCCCTCCACCACAATGCACAGTGGCAGTAGCGTGTACCATCTACAAGATGCCCTGCAGTAACTCACCAAGGCTCCTTAGGCAGCACCTTCCAAACCCACAACCTCTATCACCTAGAAGGTCAAGGGCATATAGGTGGGAACACCACCACCTGGAAAAGTTCCCCTCCAAGTCACTCACCATGCTGACTTGGAAATATATCGGCCGTTCCTTCACTGTCGCTGGATCAAAATCCTGGAACTCCCCCCCTAACAGCACTGTGGGTGTACCTACACCACATGGACTGCAGCGGCTCAAGAAGGCAGCTCACCCACCACCTTCTCAAGGGCAACTGGGGATGGACAATAAATGCTGCCCCAGCCAGCGACACCCACATCCTGTGGACGAATTTAACAAAAAAGCATCTTTGTGCCCCCACCCAGGTCAAACTTGACAGCTCGAATTTTGTAAATACTGGACGTTGTAGATATCGCTCCTGTTGTTATAAAGCACCCTAACATCTGAGCCACTGTGACTCTTACTGAAAGTTTGCCTTTTCACTGTTACTCTCCAGGGAGCTGGGAAGCAGATAGTAAAACTAGCAATGAGGAAGCAGAGATCAGAGCAAGGTTCCCACTGGGTGTTCTGCAATCTGTGCAACCAAAGATCAGCTATTATTTGATTAAAATGATTGTTCCGAACAGAGTTTATGGCCCCAGCTAACATAATAGCTTTGTGTATTTTTTTTTTAAAAAGCAAAATTATTGCAATAATATAAAAGCAGGTCCCTGTTTGTGTTCGACATTACTGCAAAGCAGGCTGGAGACGGTGTGAGGGATGATGGTGCAACTTGTGTGTTGGATTTCTGTCACTCCACCTTTGGCAGCTGTGCCTTCAGCTCCCAGGGGCTTAAGTTCTGGAGTATCACCCCCCCCCCCCACCCCCCCCCCCCCCCCCCACCAAGCCTCTCCGCCACTCGCTCCTTCAAATCTACCTTGTCCCCCTTCCCACATCACCTTACGTGACTTGGCGTCACATTCTGTTTAATAACACTCCCTGAAGAGCCATAAGACATAGGAGCAGAAATTAGGCCATTCGGCCCATCAAGTCTGCTCCGCCATTCAATCATGGCTGATAAGTTTCTCAACCCCATTCTCCCGCCTTCTCCCCGTAACCTTTGATCCCCTTACCAATCAAGAACCTATCTATCTCCGTCTTAAATACACTCAATGACCTGGCCTCCACAGCCTTCTGTGGCAATGAATTCCATAGATTCACCACTCTCTGGCTAAAGAAGTTTCTCCTCATCTCTGTTCTAAAAGGTCTTCCCTTTACTCTGAGGCTGTGCCCTCGGGTCCTAGTCTCTCCTACTAATGGAAACATCTTCCCCACGTCCACTCTAACCAGGCTTTTCAGTACTCTGTAAGTTTCAATCAGATCCCCCCCTCATCCTTCTAAACTCCATCGAGTATAGACCCAGAGTCCTCAAACATTCCTCATATGTTAAGCCTTTCGTTCCTGGGATCGTTCTCATGAACGTTGAGAGCTTCCACTGCGTTTAAAAGCACGAGATAAATTCGAGTTGTTGCAGTCAGAAGCACTTTAAGCCGCCCGCTGCTTGTGACTATTTCAGGGTTGGAAACTGGTCATACGGCCGCACGTTCTCTATCTAACGATGCAGAAGTATTTTGAAGAGCTTTTCTAAATCTGCTCAGCCCGGGCATTGCTATCTCGCTCTCCTCTGTTTTTTTAATTGTTCCTTTTTTTTAAAAAAAAAATTACGGAAGGAAATCGTTGACCGAGTCGTCGGCTGAGAATGAGCCCGAGTCTCCTCTAGAAGATCACAATCCAGGAGCCCCAACTTCAAACTCTGCAGGTCAATGTCAGTTATGTATGGTTTTAAAAATGTATTTTTTTTCTTCATTTATGGGATGTGGCCTTCGCTGGTAAGGTCAGCATCCATTTCCCCATCTCTATTTACCCTGTTACTGGAGGCCGTTTCAGAGGGCAGCTAAGTGCCATCCTTGTTGAGGGTCTGTAGTCACGCGTAGGCCAGGTAAGAATAGCAGGTTCTTGGCCCAACCTGTGAGCCAGCTGGGTTTTACTGACAGGCTGGTAGGTTCAGGATCACCATTACTAATACTAGATTCAGTTCATAAGTTCCTCAGTTGCAGTGGGTGGGGTTTGAGCACATGTCTCTATATTACTAGACCAGTAACATAAGCACTATGCCACTCTCCACACGTTATTGCTCATCCCGGGTAACCAGGGTATATCCATAGCCTCATCCCACCACAGTCAGTTGTTGGGAAAAATGAATGTTTGGTTGTTCTAGTTTTCTTTTCCTCTGGTGGCTGTTTTTATCCATCAAAGACCCGACAAGTGCAGAGGCCACGAGCGATGGCAAGGTCCAGTGGGTGATCCTGACTACAGGCAGGAGAGGTTGGGCAGACAAGGAGGGCAGGGAATTCAGAGGAGACAGGGCAAGGGGATTGAGATGGTGATTTGAGGAGGCATTAAGCAGTGAGTGGGTGAGGTGTTAATTACGGTGCGGTGAGCGGGTGAGGTGTTAATTACGGTGCGGTGAGCGGGTGCGGTGTTAATTGCGGTGTGGTGAGCGGACGCGGCGTTAATTGCGGTGCGGTGAGCGGGTGCGGCGTTAATTGCGGTGGCTGTGGTGTTAATTGTTGTTAGGGGAAGTTTATTATCTCAGATTTTAAAAAATTTGCGTTCATGGGACCCGGGCGTCGCTGGCTAGACCAGCACTCGTTGCCCATCCCTAATTGCCCTCGTTTGGCTGTTTTCTCCTTACAGTTTGCTGCTTGGATGAGGGGACGGGGAGTCCGTCTGCTTTCCTGGACCCATCACCGGAAGGAGCCATTGTGTCAGCAGGGGGCAGTAACACTCCACTTCCCTCCACAGTGACGAGGCGAGGAAACTGGAGGGCAGCATGTGAACAGACTCCAAGGTAAATGCTGGAAACTGGGCTAACGTGTTACATGTTGGCTTCCTTCACCCTGGATTGAGTTACAGAATGAACATAATTGGCTCTTGAGCAGTCTACATTCCCTCTTTGATTCTTGTAAAGCCGGGCTCTGCAAGGAGAAGATGTCGATTTAGATACAGATGTTATTGCATCCAGGCAGTCATTCTGGTAAAGGGATAAGAAGAAATAAAAACAAAAAATAAGAACTACCTGGAAAAACTCAGCAGGTCTGGCAGCATCGGCGGAGAATAACAAAGTTGACGTTTCGAGTCCTCATGACCCTTCAACAGAACTAAGTAAAAATAGGAGAGGGGTGAAATATAAGCTGGTTTAAGGAGGGGGGAGAGAGAGAGTAGGGAGGGGTGGTTGGTTGTTGGGATAAGCAAGCAGTGATAGGAGGAGATAACCAAAAGGTGTCACAGACAAAAGGACAAAGAGGTGTTGAAGGTAGTGGTATTATCTAAAAGAATGTGCTAATTAAGAATGGATAGCAGGACACGCAAGGTACAGATAGCTCTAGTGGGGGGTGGGGTGAAATAAGACTAAAAGGGCATAAAAGGTATAGATTTAAAAATAATGGAAATAGGTGGGAAAAGAAAAATCTATATAAATTATTGGACAAAACAAAAAGGAGGGGGAAGAAACGGAAAGGGGGTGGGGATGGAGGAGGGAGTTCAAGATCTAAAATTGTTGAACTCAAGAAGTAAAGGTGAACGTTGAACTTGTTGGATGCTCCCAGTTGTCAGGAGCCTTGGAAAAGCAAGAAGATGAAATGCTTTCTATTTAAACAGCAGCCTTGGGGGAGATCACCAAGCCCTTTGTGGAGGTGTAATCACTGTGGTGATGTAAGTTTAAAGGCAGATGAGTGTTATAG
>NC_135910.1:6952087-7122087 GCF_964194155.1 Cetorhinus maximus | reverse complement strand
GAGCTCTCGGGTAGAGTGTTCCAGGATTTTGACCGAGCAACAATGAAGAAGCGGTCAATGTACTTCCAAGTCGGGATGGTGTGTGACTTCGAGGAGAACTCGGTGGTAGGGGTGGGGTTCCCATGCAGCTGCTGCACTTGCTCTTGCGGGGTTGATGGAGGTTGAAGGTTTGGGGGGGACTGTCGAAGGAGCCCTGGTGCATTGCTGCAGTAGATCTTGCAGATATTGCTTCCACCTCAACATGTTGCCCTCATCTCCTCTCCTACTACTTTCAGCCTCGACAGTGCCTTGCATTGTACGCAAGTTTAGCCAAAAGATGAGGTCGTGTTCCCCTAGCTTGTGCTGAGCTTCATTAGAATAGTGTAAGAGGCCGAGGACAGAGAGGTCAGAGTGGGACTGAGGGGAGAATTGAAATGACTGCTAACTGGAAGTTCAGGGTTGGAGGCCTTGGACAATGAGAAGGAGAAAGAAACCAAAAGGCAGTTGTTGCATCTCCTGTGCTTATATGGGAAGGAGCCGTGGGGAGAGGGGGGTGCAGTTGTGGGTGATTGATGAGCAGACCAGGGTGTTGCAGAGGGAACAGCCCATTTGGAATGCTGGGAGGGGAAGATGTGTTTGGTGGTGGCATTGTTGGCATCATGCTGGAGGTGATGGAAATGGCAGAATCCGTAAAATGTAAGGATAACTCCCGTCGTTGTTCTGGGAGGAAGAGGAAGGGGTGGGAAATGGGATGGACAAAGTCATGGGACCTGTCAACCACGGCGTGGGTTGGGTGGAGGGGGGTGCCAGAGTTGCGGGTTAGTCCTTGGCTGAGGAGGAAGGAAGACATATTGGAAGCGCTAGTATCGAATGTGACATCATCAAAATTGATGCAATGGAGACACGGGGGGAAAAAAGGAGTCCTTACAGGAAGCGATGAGGTGTGAGGAAATATAGTTGAGGTCGTGATGGGAGCCAATGGGCTTCTTATAATGGGATTTGGTCAGTAGCCTATCCCCAGAAATAGAGACAAAGAAGTCGAGGAAGGGAAGAGTCTGCAAATGGGCCATGCGAAGGAAAGAGAAGGGTGAAAATTAGATGCAAAGCTGATGAATTTTCCTGCCCAGTCATCAATTTTGGGGTATCAGCTGTGCCCTAGTACCTTTGCATGTCAGCCTAGACAGTGGCCATTTGGAGGTTATTTGGGGAATAGGCAAAAAATCTTCCCAGCAACTTCCCCTTCCTGAGTGCTGAATCCCTATTTTGAAGTTTGCCAATATATCATCGAGGAGTTGAACCTGGGACTAACTTGGTTCGCAGGGCTCAGCACCATACATAACAGATATACTGCTTTCATCTCTGAATTCGAAGAGTTATGGGTTCAAGTCCCACCCCAGAGGCTTGAGTGCACAATTTCCTATGTCTCATTGCATGAAAGTTGGAAGAACTTAACAACTGCTACAGAGGAAAAAAGGTTTCTGCTTATTGTTTCTCTCTCTTTGTAAAGGAAGGTTTCCTGGTATTTGCTCACCATCTTCTAACGCGTTCCCTTTGATCCTGAGATATGGCATGATCATTGAGCGTGCTTCACCTAGTTAAGTAGTTTACTGTTAAGCGAACTGAACTAACCCTGGATTCCACATCAGACAAAGACACAGGCTTGACTCTAGTCCTTTGTCAAAGGGCAACATTGTGTTGAGAGTATGGTCCTAACCAACAGGCCAGTTTCATCTCATGAACTCTGATCAAATTACTTTTATGTTTAGAGTCATGCTTGACCAACCCTATTGAAGTAACAGAAAGAGTAGACCAGGGTAATGTAATAGATGTAACATATTTAGATTTTCAAAAAGATATTGCTTAGTAGACTCGTGACTAAGGTTGGAATGTGTGGAATCAGGGGCTAAGTAGCAGAATGGGTAGCAAGCTAGCTACAAAGCAGAAAACAGGGAGTCGGTGTTGAGGATAGCGACTCAAACTGGTAAATGGTGCTGGAAACACTGTTGTTCCCAGTTTGTGCAAACATTTTGAAATTGGAAATCAAAAGTACAATTTCTAAATTTGTGGATGGCACTAAATTGGGGATTGTAATTAATACAAAGGAAGAATGTGACAAAATGCTAGTTGATATGAAGAGTTGAGATATTTTTTCTCTGAGGTTGGAGAGTCTTTGGAACTCTCTTCCTCAAAAGGCGGTGGAAGCAGAGTCTTTGAATATTTTTAAGGCAGAGCGAGATAGATTCTTGATTAATAAGGGGGTGAAAGGTTATCGGGGGTAGGCAAGAATGTGGGCTTGAGGTTACAGTCAGATCTTATTGAATGGCGGAACAGGTTCTTAGGATACTTAGAAAATTATAATCCAATCAGGCAAAGTCAACATGGTCTTGTGAAAAGGAAGTTGTGTTTAACTAATTTATTAGAGTTCTTTGAGGATGTAATAAGCAAGGTGGATAAAGGGGAACCTGTAGATGTGGTGCAGCTGGATTTCCAAAAGGCATTTGGTAAGGTGCCACATCAGAAGTTACTATGCAAAATAGGAACTAGCGGTGTAGATGGTAACCTATTAGCATGGATAAAAGATTGGTTAGCTAACAGGAAGCAGAGTGTAGGTTGGCGAGCTGTAACTAGTGGAGTGCCACTGGGGTCAGTATTGGGGCCTTGACTATTTACAATCTAAATCAATGACTTCAATGAAGGGACTGAATATATGGTAGCTAAATTTGCTGATTACACCAAGATAGGTAGGAAAGTAAGTTGTCAAGAGGAGGTAAAGAGTCTACCAAGGGATATAGATAGGTTAAATAAGTGGGCAAAAATTTGGTAGATGGAGTATAATGTGGGAAGATGTGAACATTGCTATTTTGGCAGGAAAAATAGCAAAGCCGTCTACTATTTAAATGGAGAGAGATTGCAGAACTCTGTGGTACGGAGGGATCTGGGCATCCTGGTACATGAATCACAAGAAGTTAGTGTGCAGGAATAGCAAGTGAGTAGGACAGTAAATGGAACGTTGGTGTTTATTGCAAGGGGAATGGAATATAAAAGTAGGGAAGTTTTGCTGTGGCTGTACAGAGCCTGGGTGAAACCATATCTCGAGTGTTGTGTACAGCTTTGGTCTCCTTATTTGGAAAAGGATATAATTGTGTTAGAAGCAGTTCAGAGGAAATTCCCTCGATGCATCCCTGCAGTAAAGGGCTTATCTTATGAAGAAAGTTTGAACAGGTTAGGCCTATAGCTGTCAACTCCAGAGTGATATCACTGGTTTGGGTGAGTGGGCGGAGAGGTGGCAAATGGAATTCAATTTGGAGAGGGCAAACAAAACAAGGGAATACTCACTAAATGCGAAGTCATTGAGAGGGGTTGAGGAAGTGAGAGATCTTGGAGTGCATGTCCACAGGCAGACAAGGTGGTCAAGAAAGCATATGGAATGCTTTCCTTTATTGGGCGAGGTATTGAATACAAAAGCAGGGATGTAATGATGGAACTGTATAAAATTCTGGTTAGACCACAGCTGGAATTTTGTCTACAGCCCTGACCACCACATTACAGGAAGGACATAATTGCTCTGGAGAGAGTGCAGAGGAGATTTATAAGAATGTTGCCAGGGTTTGAAAATTGCCGCTATGAAGAGAGATTGGGTAGGTGAGGGTTGTTTTTCTTAGAACAGAGGAGGCTGAGGGGTGACCTAATTGAGGTGTATAAAATTATGAGGGGCCTAGAAAGGGTAGACAGGAAAGACTTGTTTCCCCTAGCTGAGGGGTCAGTTACCAGGCGGCATAGATTTAAGGTGATTGGTAGAAGGATTAGAGGGGACATGAGGAAAATCTTTTTCACCCAGAGGGTGGTGGATGTCTGGAATTCACTGACTAAGTTGGTGGTTGAGGCTGAAACACTCACCTCATTGAAATGGTACCTGGATCTGCACCTGAAGTGCTGTAACCTGCAAGGCTACGGACCAGGCGCTGGAAAGTGGGATTAAAATGAGCGGCTAGTTTCTTTTTTCTCTTTTTTGGCTGGCGCAGACACGATGGGCTGAATGGCCTCTTTCTGCACAGTCACTTCTGTGGTCCTATACCCATTGGAATTTAGAAGAATGAGAGATGACCTTATTGAAACAAAGCCTTCGGTGGGATTGTGGCTATTGCAGCAATCCCTGTAGTGACATTTTATGAAGGGAGATGTTTGTTTTGCGAATAGCTTAGTTCAACAATCACCAGCGTTCATTTTGTAACTGAGTTAAAATTGAATTATTCAAACTCCACATGTATAGCGGCATCGTAGAAAACCTGAATAAGGGCCAGACTGTCTAATTGCAAGCTGTGCAGCAAGAAAGCTTTGACACTGAATTTGATCATTTCAGATAAGTGTGTATTTCGATGTATGTTTATATGTATTTATGTGTCAGCTGTGGCTCAGTTGGTCACACTTATGCTTCTGAGCTATCAGGTTCCAGATTCAAGTCCCAGTCCAGGACATGAGCACAAAAATCTTGGCTGACACTCGAGTGCAGTGTGGGGGAGTGCTGCACTGCCAGGAGCTGTCTTTTGGATGTGGCATTAAACTGGATGCCAAAGATACCATTTCAAAGAAGACCAGGGGATTTATCCTGGCCAATATTTATCCCTCAATCAACATCACAAAAACAGCTTATCGCGTTGTTGTCTGTAAAGCTCTTACAGCAGTGAATGCACTTCAACTGTACTTTGTCGCAGTAAAACACTTTGTGCATTTCACGTCCACCAGATGCCTCAATGTAAAATGCAAGTCTGTGGGCGGAATCATCCACTCCTGTTTGTGGCGAGTGTCATCGCGGGCGGGAGCAGGAAATACCGAGAGATCGGAAAAATTGGTTTCACGTCGTTGTGAAGCCAGTTTGCGATCGCCTGCTCCACCCGTCAATGGCGTTTCCCACTGCTGCACATTGGGAACCTAATTTCAATACTTTAGCATCTCATTATAAGCCCTGCTTGCCGGAATCATCCACCCTTCCCCCTCCATGCTGGATCATCCAGGCACATCCACATGATTGCACATCGACATGTTTCACAACTGTACATAAGCGACCTGCACCTGACGAGCTGCCCTTCACTCGGGACTTCGAGGTTTGTTTGCCCACCTTGCTTCGGGCAGCACTCGCGGGCATCAGCGCCAGGCTTCACAGGCAGCACCACATCACTTTTAGGAGGGTTCACGGGCAGGTCTCTACCCACCAGATCAGCCATAAGGCAGGGGGTGGCTTTTCAACAGCTGCAGGGCGAGGGTTTGCTTGGGGAAGGGGGAGAAGTGGCCTCAGGCAAGGGAAGAGGCTGCAGGGTGAGGGCTGTACTGGGGAAGGGGGTATCCCAGGGTGTGTGTGGGGGGCACATGTTGATCTGTGCAAGTGGCCTCAAGATGGTGAGGGCTGAGGAGGCAGCCTCCAGAGGAGATGAGGCCAGATGGAGATGTGAGGGTGTGTGTGAGAGAGTGAGTGGTGATGTCCCTTGAGCTGGCAGTGAGTGAGATGCCAGTGAGTGTGTGATGGGCTTGTGAGTGTGTGAGTTTCGAGTGATGAGATGGTTGCCTTACCCTGGGGGCACAGATAAGATCATTCACCCTCTTTCTGCACTGGATGGCCAACCTCTTCTGTGCAGCATTGGCACCGACCACCACTGCCACCACCTGCCAAGCCGGAGTGGTGATATTATGATATGGCAGGTGGTATTTGCCAGACTGACCAAATCCACAAGGGAAACTTGGCCACGGTATCACAATAGTTTGCAATTTGTATTTATTACGAGAAAGTTTGTATACTGAATTCAGAAGTAATGAGTCCACTAACATCTTTAGCAATTTTAAAAATTAAATTAAAACATTTATTAACAAAAGAAAAGAATAAAACACACACAATATTACAGTCACACAGCTACTCTATATTATAACAATTCCCAAAATTTCTAATTAACCAGTCTCCCAACACCCCCTTTAAGGCAACAGTCCAAAATAGATTTAAAGTTTCTAGAGACAATCAAGCAAGGCTGCCACAAACACAAACACCCACTCGACCGTGGAAGTCCAAAGGCTTTTTACACAACTTTGGTTACTGGAACAGCAGACTTCCGCAAAATGGTTAGAGGCTTTTCCCCCCAAGTCTGTTTCACACGGTGTCCCTTTCCGATCTCACACAGCCACACCCTATACAGCCTTCCATCCTCTTTTAAATACATCTCTCCTTCTTTGATTTGTAAATCTCACTGTTCCCTCCCATATCTTTGCAATTTATTTTTCCCATAATACAAAAATATTTTATGTTATCATTATGGTCAGCACGTTTGGGAAAAATCAACATCATAACCTTGCCCTATTTATTTTTCCCATCATGAAAACCTTATCACGTCTCTTTGAAAATCCAACAACTTTTCCCCTTATCTAAAAATGCAAATTTCATTCACATCCCAGCTGCTGACTTTACCCCAGCTCACTCATTTAGCATTTCAAATACCTTTTTACACCTAACTCTTTGGATAATTTCAACCTTGCCGCCTACCCATCTCTAATTTAAATAAATCAGACACACACACAGCCACACACACAAACCTACTTTACAATATTTCACAATAATATTGTGAAGAACACGACAATTTCGTGACCGTGAGATTGCTGGGCCTCTCTGCAGCCAGGGGCGGTGGGGGTAGAGGACATCACGGTCAGCCTCCAAAAGGCATTCCCGTGATGGGTCACTGAGCTCTTCTTGGCTTTCAGGGCCACATTTTCACTGGAGCAGCCCTGGGGCTGCAGGCATTGCGAACTGTGTGTGCGGCTACAGTTTAAATATAGCGCCCAGAATGAGGAAACGGTGAGGTAGCGGCATGGCGGGTGGTTCAGAGGCTGCCCGCCTGTGAGATGACGTGTTTCCTGTGGCTGCGTAATTAATGAGGTGGGAAGCGGATGCTACGGCGCCAAAGCCCGCCATTGTGGCTGGCGGGTAAAACCGTTGTTTCTCACAACCGCTACCTCACCTGGTGCAATTCTGGGACGATTCCGCCCTTTGTTTCTCTTTATATATGATTTATTCAATTCGGTAAAAATGACATCTTGCTGCTTTCCCCAATTACTAAAAGCCCCTCAGATCGAATATGTCCCTGGTCGGTGCTGAATTCGTTGGTGCTAACCGAGCTGGCAGAGTGGTTGCTAACCATTCATCCTAATTAGATTTGCTGTCTGCTATGGCGCACTGGGTAGCTCTTGTGCTTCTGAGTTCTTGTTAGGATCCAAGCCGATTGGTGAAGCCAAAACCAAGACACAGAGCTTTTCTTTACTGAGAGAGTTTATTGGTTTATTCAGTCTCATAGCACTCCTCCCATTGAACCCAGCTGGGCCCTATTATTTGTGCTCAAAGACAGCCGCCTGTTTCTCTTAACCATAGCAACATAATTGACATTAATAAACCTTAACAATGTAATTGACAAAACATTAATAGTCCAGAGGTTGTAATTGCAAGTCCCACTCCAGAGGCTTGTGCACAAAATCTTTGGTTGACAATGCAGCACTGTGGGAGTGCCGCAGCACTGTGGGAGTGCCGCAGCACTGTGGGAGTGCCGCAGCATTGGAGGTCACACCTTTCGTTAAGATGTCCTGTCTATCCTCATGGGTGGACAGAAAAGATCCCATTGTACAATTTTAAAGAAGAGCGTTGGAGCTCCCCCTGGTGTCCTGGCTAATAATAATCCATCCATTAACTTAACGAACTGGTTATTTCTCTCATTGGTGTTAGTGGGAGCTTGCTGTGTACAAATTGGCTGCTGTGCCTCCTACATTGTAGCACTGACCACAGTCCCAAAAAGTACTGCCTTTGGCCGTAAAGTGCTTTGGGACATCCTGAGTCACGACAGGTACTGTTTAAATGTAAGGCTTCCTTTCGGGAGTTGACAAATCACTCCTGACGATTATCCAGTCAGTCTGGTTGGAATGAGTATGTTTGGGTGAGGACTGGATCCTTCTCGGGCTCTCCGTGTTCAACTGGCCTGTCAGGGCTGCACATGAAGAATGGTCACTTGGATCGGGTGTCACAGAACAATTGGGCGTCCACCAGGGCCTGTGGCCACTTCTGCTATGGGAGAAAACTAGCGACGTGGGGAAAGAGAAATTGGAGCAATTGTTTTTTGGTGGTGACTTTTCCCTCCCTTACTGATGGCACACTTCATTGCTGGGCACACTGAGCCTAGCAGTCTGCCACTGAGGCATAGAATCGTTATGTCGTAGAAGGAGGCCATTCGGCCCGTTGAGTGCATGCCAGCTCTCTGTAGAATAATCCCATCCCCCGCTCTTTCTGTGTAGCCTTGCAAGCTTATTTCTCCTCGAGAGTCCACCCAGTTTCCTTTTGAAATCTCTGAAGCTTCCACCATCCTCATAAGTAGCGAGTTCCAGGTCATTAAAAACTTGCTTTGTAAAATAAAAAAAGCTCTTCCTCGCATCCCCCTGCAACTCTCGCCCAAAACCTCAAACCTACAATCCTGAATTAATGGGACAGCTTTTCTTTGTCCACCTTATCTAAACCTGTCCTAATCCTGTACACCTCTATCAAATCTCCCCATCAACCTCCTTTGCTCCCAGCTTCTCCAACCTAACCTTGCAGCTAAAATCCCTCATCCCTGGGAGCCATTCCGGTAAATCCCCTCTGCACCTTCTTGCTACCTCAGTCAAGCACACCGTCTCTCCTGGCCTTTCCTCATTCACCCGGGAGGAAGTTACCCTTTCCCCTTCAGAATGAATCTCTCCCACCCGGCTGCAATGTCGCGGCGAGATCTGCCAAGCACTCGTTGCTGACTGCTCTCCCTGTGTTTTTTCCCAGAGTTCTACCCAAAAGAGAAGCCAGTCCTTGGCACTGGGGCCACCGAAGGAGAGTCCGGAAATCGCTACAATGCTTCGGCCTCAACAGAGGCAAAGATTCAGTAAGTTAAATCTGTGGAGGGAAGGAGAGTTTTGCGAAGGAGTTGAACCTCTTGTTGACACAATGTGCAGTGTTAGTTCTGGCTTAGAAACCTGGGATTCGTCATCCAGAATATCCACATTGCCCCAAATCACACTCGTCGAACAAATTTGTCCGCTGGATCGTGGGATGATTTAACCATCACTTTCCCTGGTGCCTCACTTGGTTAAGGCAGCCATGTTGCTGAACCTGCCGACTAGTTTGTCCCTGGTTGGATCGCAGGTTGGTGCTCAGTGAATTTAGCACTTGGGTGTTGCGAATTGACCTCGGCTGACCCTAGTTAAGGGAGGGTAAAGCTATGTAGAATCATACAGCACAGGCAGAGGCCATTTGGTCCACCGTCCCTGTGCTGGCCCTTTGAAAGAGCGAACCAGTTAGTCTCCACTCCCCTGATTTTATTTTCATATAGTCCTGACCCCCTCTCCTCCTACGCTTATCCCCATCTTCCCCCACCTGCTGTTCCCTATATTTCCTCCATTCCAGTCTCCCCATTCCCACAATCTCTTTTTTTCTCTCTCTCTCTCTCTTGTCTTTGTAGAAGGAAAAGGGAAATTGCAATATAGGCTGGGACTCTCTGGTCAGTGGGCTTTCGCCTAGCCCGCCGCACGCCCCATGGCAGGTTCCACCACACGGAAGCCAGAAAATCCCTGCCTAATCTCTGTCACTTGGGCTCGTTTGGGCAGTATAACCATTAGATAAGTCCGAACAGAATAAAGTTCCAAAGCCTTTCAACGTTATTGAATCATCCCTTTTTCCCTTTATTCTTTTGTGGGATGTGGGCTTCACTGGCAAGACCGGCATCTGTTGCCCATCCCTAATTGCCCTTGAACAGACTAGCTTGCTAGGCCATTCCAGAGGGGCAGTTAAGAGTCAACCACATGGCTGTGGGTCTGGAGTCACATGTAGGCCAGACCAGGTAAGGACAGCAGATTTCCCTCCCCTAAAGGGACATTAGTGAACCAGATGGGTTTTTACGACAATCAACCATGGTTTCAGGGTCACCATCGCTGAGACTGGCTTTTCAATTCCAGATTTGTATTGATTGAATTTAAATTCCACCACGGTGAGATTTGTACCCATGTCCCCCAGAGCATCAGCCTGGACCTTTAGCTTAGTTGTCCAAGGACATTACCGCTATGCCGACATCTCCCAGGAGGAGAAATATCTTCACGAAGTTTTTTTTGATTTATTCCTGAAAATTCTGCGCAGCAAACAATCTGACTGTAGGGCAATCGGATTAACCTGTAGAGGCACCACTGTACAGCCTACGGGACTGTTCTGAGGAGACAAACTGTTTCACCCTTCTCTGCCTCAGTAGGAAGAAGCCTATGGCACCGTGGTGTTTTGCCTTTGTCCCTTGTTAATACAGAGACTGCTCGTCCAGCAATGGCTCTCTCTGAGCTTTATCACTGATAAAAACGGTATGCAACAGGGAATATCCACAGCTGCAGAGCCTATTTGTGGTTTCAGATAGGACTACTCCACCCCAAACTCCCTGTGTTATGTCTGGCCCATGCTGTTTGTTACCTGGGTGTGCTCAACGTTGGGACTGGGTATGAAGTAGCAAAATATTTAGCAGACTGCCACATAAAAACAGACACCTCCTGCCTGCCTGGGTATTAAGGAAAAAGCCCTCAACGGTTGCTGACCTTCCTCATGCGTTCATGTTGTGGATTAAGACTTTCTCTTTAGCAATAAAATGGTATCTTTCTCCCTTTTAACGGTTTGTTTTTCCTCCTCGTTATTCTTTTCCCTCAGAAGTTAACCCCCCCATTCAATTTGGCGTCCAAAGGTGTGGGAAAGACTTGCCATGATTCGCCGACCTCGACTGTGGCCGGAATTCCGGACGGGTCCGCTGTGGCTGGAGAAGATGCCCCTTTGACCCCTGTGCCGCACAAGGGTGGCCCATTGGGTAGTGGTAGGTGGCAATTAAAGCAGGCATTGCTGGCACTTCAACCTCAGCATCTAAACCTGGGACAGGCAGTGATGTTTGTGCGCAGTTTGGTGCCATTTTATTGTAGGCGTGTAGGGGCAGCAGGAGCAACGAGGAATATCACAGACGCGCGTTTGTTTAAGATCTCGCCTCTTAAGGTTTAAGATGGATCTGCGGGCAGAGCGCTCGCTTTTAAGTCAGAAGGTTGTAGGTTCAAATCCCCCTCCTGAGCGCAAAATCCACACGGACGGTTCAGTGCAGTGCTGAACGGGTGCCACTCTGCCGCTGGTGCCGTCTGTCTGATCAGACGTGAAACCGATGCCTGTCCATCTGCCCTCTCGGGCGAATTGAAAAAGAAGGAAAACAGAGGGAAAAGCAAAATGCTGGAAGCCTGAAATCAAAACAGAAAATGCTGGAAACACTCAGCAGGTCTGGCAGCCTCTGTGGAGAGGGAAACGCAGTTAACGTTTCGAGTTCCGCGTGACTCTTCCTCAGAGCTCGAAACAGTGAACTCTTGTTTCTCGCTCCACAGATGCTGTCAGGAAAGCAGAGTTCTCCAGTGGTGTCCTGGCCGACACTGATCCCTCAGCGAGCGACTAAAAGCAGATTTACCTGGCCATGATTGCGTTGTTTTTTTTTGTGAGAACTTGTTGTGCGCAGGTCAGTTTGTGGGCTTCCTACGCTATAACAGTGACTACGCTACTGAAGTACTTCGTTAGCTGTAAAGCACTTTGGGTCATCCTGAGGTCATTAGTAGAGCTACCGGTACATGATGCATAACCTATCTTTTCTATCACTAATTCTGTTCATCAGCTGCTCTCCATTAGCATTGCCTGTGAGCTGAGGAAACGATTGGCCTGTTGTGTTGGTCAAACACAGGGGCAGGGTCGGTGGGGCCAGATGGAAGCCAGTGAGAGGAACCTTAGTGCCAGTTTAGGTCTGGGTTTGTGTCGAACGCTAAGGCTGGGTGTTAGGAATGTAGACTCAGCAATAATACGAAGGGTCATTCGGCCCATTGTGCCTGTGCCATCTCTTTGAAAGAACTTTACCAATCACTTCCACTGCCCTGTAAATATTTCCAGTCCTAATTTGTCCAATTTTCTTTGCAGAGTTATGATTGATTCTCCAACATCCTTTCAGGGATTAAATTCCAAATCATCATATCTCGTTCCAGAATTTTTTTTCTCTCTCATGTTGCCTCCGTTTCTTTTTGCCCTATTACCTTAAATCAGTGGCCTCTGGTAAAACCCTTCTTGACTTTGAAAACCTCGATTAAATCTCCCCACCACCTTTTTTGCTCTAAGGGGAACAATCCCAGTTCCTCTCTGAGAATGAAGTGTTTGCAAACTCTGACTCCACTTGGTCCCTTCCTCCAAATCATTAATGGCCAGAGGACCAATTCTTTCAGTAACCTGCATGTCTCTTCCATCCATACTCCTCCTCCTTCAGGTACCATTCCCTAAGAGGGCATTGGCCACCATGGACTCCCATTGGATTGGTCCATGCTTCTGCTTGGCAAAGTACTGCTGCGGTGTGCCGTTGCCTTCTGCAGTATGGCTGACCAGGAAACTCTCCCATTCTTACCGCCTGCCGTAAGGAGTATCGGAAGGATTTACAGGCTGATAATCAACCTGTTTGGCCACATAGTGAACACACCTTCCGTGGCCATCAAGTCCTGGGGCGGAATTTTCCGTGTCCGCTGGCGTCAGGGGTGATGGGCAGCATGAGCGGACAACATGGCGCGATCGGTTTTACAGCAGCGGGAAGCCCACTCGCCATCGTCCGCTCAGCCCACCAATGGCAGGGGCTACGTTTCCCGCCATCGGACGTCAGGAGCCTCATTGTACTACATCAGCGTATCATTATCAGGCCAGCCCGCCGGAATCGTCCCCGTCCCCGCCCCCACCGCTGGATCATCCGTCCACGTGTTTTACACCAGCACATACACAAGGTGCACTTGGCGGCTGCACTCCGAGGGGGATCTCGGAGGTGAGTACATGGTAACGCTGTGCAGCGCTCGCTAGGGTCGCCTGCTGGGCTTCAAGCTTGAGGGGGTGTTGGGGGGGTCGGGGTTAAGGGCAGCCCTGATGTTGAATATAGCGCACAAGCATTCGGAGTGGGGGGTGGACAGGGTGGACGAGGGAAGTGACCACGCATTTGGGACACCTGTTTAAAGTGACCATTCCTCTGCAGCTGAAACAGTTCAGGCGCAGCCATATTGATATGATTGGAGCCTCTAGCTTCTCTGCCCACTCAAGTGACACAGAGGCATCAAAGTGCCACCAAGTGCCCCAAAGCTTCCCCCCACCCACCAATCCCCCGGGCACAGACTGCAAATTCTTGAGCACTTTAGTGAGCTGCAGAACAGTTGGATGACTGGGCACATTGTACAATCTCCTCGCTAAAGCTGGGCTGTGGGGCAGTCACTGCTGGAGATGCTCAGAGCCCCTTGGCAATGTCATCATCCCGGTTTGGACCAGTCTCCCCCATGGTTCAAGCTAACAGGGCAGCCATGCAGCGCACTAACCTCTGGCCATCCAAGTGGTGGTCAGCACTCTCCGGGAAGCATTAAGGGGCCGTCACACTTAACCAGGACTGGTTCTTAGTAAACCCATGCTAACCATGTGTCTCTCTCTTTCATCCTGCAGGAGGAGTACGTCAGGATCATGGAGCCTGGTGAACTAGCTGTGTGCCTGATGGCCGATAGAGTGCAAAGATCACGGAGGAGAGAGTGACTGAGGCTCCTGGCTGTACAGACGCAGGAGTAACCTCAGGAAGAAGGGGCAGCAGGGACTCCCACACACACTGCCTAGGAGAGACAGTGAGCCATCGCTGGACAGCGCCTAGTGACACCCAGGGTCCTGCAGATGACCGAGAACCAGTGTCGCCAAAGGCTGCAAATATCTAGGGAACTGGTCGGTCACATCTGCCACCAGCTGCAGGATTTGGTGCCACGGGGACATGGAGGGCATCCACTGCCAGTGGCTGTGAAAGTGACAGCGGCGCTCATTTTCTGTGCCAGTGGCTCCTTTCAGGGCTCCACAGGCGACCCCTGTGGGATCTCACAAGCCTCCACCTACTAATGCATCCATGAGGTCATGGATACCCATCTTTGCAAGAGCAACACAACTTTGTGCATTTCGCTTGAGACCAGGAGAGCCAGGATGTAAGAGCGATTGGATTCACCCAGATCTCGGGTTTCCCACAGGTGCAGGGTGCGATCGACTGCACTCATGTGGCGCTCAGATCTCCATCACAACACATGGTGACTACATCAACCACAAGGGGCTCCACTCGCTGAATGTGCAGCTGGGGTGCGACCACCTGAAACACATCCTGCAGGTATGTGCACGGTTTTCAGGGAGTGTGCACAACTCCTACATCCTCAGTCGGTCTCAGATCCCTGGAGTCTTCCAGGGTCCACAGAGGCTGCAGGGTTGGCTCCTCGGGGACAAGGGCTCCCCACAGAGGCCGTGGCTGATGACACCCGTGCAGCAGCCTCAGACTGCAGCAGAGCGACAGTATAATGAGGCTCATCCTGCAACTCGCAACTTGGTGGGGCAGACCATCGGGATGCTGAAGATGAGGTTCCGGTGCCTGGACCGGTCTGGTGGGGCCCTGCAATACCGTCCACAGGGGGTGTCACACATCGTCATCGCCTGCTGCACCCTTTACAACCTGGCGCTGCGATGGGGAGAGGAGCTGGCTGAGGAGGGGATGGAGGAGCTGGAGGTCTCCTCCAATGAGGAGGACACCGACGGGTATGAGGGTGAAGGGGTCCTCGGAGGCAACAATGATGGGGATGAGGCCCTCGCACTGGCCAGACGAGGCAGGTGCGTTCGGGAGGCCCTCATAGCTGCTAGATTTGTGGAGGACGATGATGACATGTAGTGAGGAGACACCATAGATCTTCACATTACATCCGTGAACATTTGACTCCAGTCTGGCTTATGGCAGTGCGAATACCCTCTGTGAGAATGCTCCTGTCATGGAGACACAGTGGAAGCCCTAATAGTCACTCGATTGCAGGAGGATGATGATGACATGCAGTGAGGACACTCCATAGATCTTCACATAGCCTCTGAGAATGTCTGACTCCTGTCTGGCCGAGGGCAGCTCGCTTGCGCTCTGTGATCAGGGTCATAGAGACACAGGCAGGAAACTTTAGAAGCATCTGATCCTTTGTCTACTTTCAGCGCTTGACCCCTTCAGGAACACAGCGTCACTGGTCACAGATGCTGAAGAGATGGGGGTCAGCCCCACCTTAAAGGTGCTGAGAGCACACAGAGAGAATGAGGGAACTCTGTGACGCCTGCTCACTACATTCTGGCAGCAATGACCAGCACTGTCGAGGTGCAGGCATCAGTAATGTCTCCAGAGAGTGTGAGGCTGGACCATCACTTTGGTCTGAAGGCTGCACAGACACAGGGAAGAGGCCCTGGACTGAGACACCTGCCTTTATCTTGTGCAGAAAGGTTTCACATCTGAGTGACACAAACGCTGCTCATCAGAACAAGGAGCCAGAGGCAGGGGGACATTCTTGGGAGTTTATTGACAATAATGAACATTATGTACAAGTGATTGTCCTTAACATTCCTAACCCTGCTGCTATATCTTGGTGTTCCCTGGACATCCACAGTGGAGGTGGAGGCAGCCTGCTGACTGCTACACCCTGTCTGTGATGACCTTTGGGTGTCCTCTGGAGGGCTGAGACTTGGAGAGCCCCGGACTGCTTTCAGGGTCCTGCTGTGTGGCAGTGACACCCTCCTCGGCCTGTGGAGCTGGAGTGGCTGAGGTCACAGGAAGAGGGGAATCGGATGGGGCGGACACTCCCAGAGTCACCTGGATGGATGGCCCGGAGTGTGCACCTGCTGATCCTCCGCCCTATGGGTGCCCGGGGGCCTCAGGCTGACTCCTTGAGGAGACTGGGTAGCTGGAGTGAGATCGAGCTGCCCAGCACCCCTCTCGCGTTGACACTGTTAGAGGCCAACTACAGCCTCAGTGATGGAGTTCAGCCCGCACAGCACTGCAGGAGCGATGTCCTGGACCAAGGTCTCCATGGCGACCACCATCCCACCAGTGTTGACCTCAGTGCGTTGCCATGCCGGCACTTTCACCTCAGCCTGAAGGCGGACGGACTCCTCCATCGTGCCTCACAATCTGAGGAGTGCAGCCTTCCTGATGTTCCTGAGCTTGTCTTTACAGCTCCAGCAACTGTAACTTGACTGAGTCCAGAGGCTCCTCATCTGACTCGGACTCAGCAAATTTCTTGCCTCCAGCAGCCCTCCGAGTGCCGGGGACCTGGGAAGTCCCTGTCTCCGCCTGCTGTGGATCGGACAGTGTGAGGTGCTCACCAGATTGTGATCCCGAGGCTACTGTAAAGCTAGGCCTCACCGAGGTATGTGTCTCTGCGCTGGTGGAGGGTGTGGGTGACGCTGTGATGGGACTGTGAGGGTGCCTCCAGATTCCTCTTCAGAGGTTTCTTTGGGGCTTGATTGGAGGCCTTGGGTCATGGACTCTGTCGGCTGTCTCCCAGATGTGCCTGTGAAAGCAAGGGGAGATAATTAGTGCCTGGCAGTGGCCTGTGAAACAGGACACATCACTCACAGCATGGTTATCTGATGGATGTTGCACTGCTTGATCCTCACTTGGTAGAGCAGCACCGACCTCACCGTCAGCACAGGACCGGTCCAGATCCTCCCCGGCCAGCTGGATGGCTCTGTTTTCAAAGTCCGTGAGGGCCTTGATTTCTGGCATTGGTCCTTCAGTCTGCAACCTCTCCCTGTTGTGTGTCAGCTTGTCCTGCATGAATAGAGATGGAGAGAGTGTAAGCAGGATGCCTGTCAGGCCAGATAATAAGTATGCCTGGCATGTGTGGGGGTTGAGTGATCCCATGGACGGGATGAGAATGAAAGTTTATGTGAGAGAGTGAATGGTGATGTCCCTTGAACTGGCAGTGAGTGAGGGCCCTGTGGGTGTGTGATGGGTTTGTGAGTGTGTGAGCTGAGAGTGATGAGAAGAGTGACTTACCCTGGCGGATCGGAGATCATTCATCCTCTTGCGGCACTGGGAGGCTGTCCTCTTTTGAAGGGCATTGGCGCTGACCACCACTGTCACTGACTCCCAAGCCGGGTTAGTGCTGTTGCGGCCAGAGCTGGGGTAGAGGACATCCCTCCGGGCCTCCACAGCATCCAGAAGACACCCAAGGGATGAGTTGCTGAACCTGGGAGTTGAAGTCTTCTTCAGTTTCAGGGCCATGTCTTCCGTGCAGCAGTGGTGATCTGGAAGCGCTGAGATGTGCGCGCGCTGCTGGACTTTAAATGTGGCGTGATGGAGGGCGGGGCGATGGAGGGCGGGGCGATGGAGGGCGGGGCGATGGAGGGCGGGGCGATGGAGGGCGGGGTCTCAATCACCCGCCCAGCATGGAAACAGTGTGTTTCCTGGGAATGCGTAAATAACATGGCGGGTTTGGGTCAATACAGCGTGAAAACCCGCCATTGCAGCCAGCGGGTAAAACATGGTTTTACCCACTCACTGCCGCACTTCGTGCCAATCTGGGACAATTCCACCCCTGAAGCGGGACTTGAACCCGGTGCTTTTGGCCCAGAGGTTGGGACGCTACCATTGAACCACAAGACCTCCCTCTTTCCACGTGGATGCTGCAAACGCCATCCGTGTGTAACATTTCTACATTGAGCGCAAAATCACAGAATCGCAGAATTGTTACAATGTAGAAGGAGGCCATTCGGCCCATCGTCTCTGCACCGGCTCTCGGAATGAGCGTCATTCTCCTGCCTTTTCCCTGTAACCCTGCACGTTGTTTCTATTTAAATGCCTCGATTGAACCTGCCTCCACAACACTTCCGGGTAGTGCGTTCCAGACCCGAACCACTCGCTGTGTGAAAAAGTTTTTTTCCCGCATCACATTTGCTTCTTTTGCAAATCACTTTAAATCTGTGCCCTCTCGTACTCGATCCTTTTACGGGCAGGAGCAAGTTCTCCCTCTCGACTGTGTCCAGCCCCCCTCATGATTTTGAACACCTCTTTCAAATCTCCTCTTCGCCTTCTCCTCTCCAAGGAGAACACTCCCAACATAGGAAATCACTTAGCTAGACATGAGGAAATTCTATGATTGCAATGTTAATTCTTCCTCGCTCTGCTTTTCAATAGCTAGTCCTTTCCTAAGGGAATGTTAGGAGATTTGAACAATACCATCTGTCACCTGGAAAGATGTTCGTTCCTTATCATTCTATTCCTGCTGATGCCTTGCTATTTTTTTTTTTTCAGAATGCCTTCTCTTATTTTTCCACCTCTTATTGATGTTGAATTCAGAGTCTTGAAATTCTGTGCATCATTTTTTCTAACCCGCCAAGTTTCTGTCAAGTCCTTTGGCACAACTCCTCCAACATTGAGTAATGGCATTAAAATGTCCGTCAAGGTGTGTCTCCATTTCAAATGTCTCCATGGTTTCATCCTATCATCCCTCAATCTTGGGAATGTTCTCTATCGCTACAACCCTCCGAGATCTCTGTGTCCCTCCAACTCCTGCGAGTCCCTGACTTTAATGTCATTGCCTTCAACCGCTTTCCCAAAACCTCCCCCCACTTCCTGTTGAGTTGCTCCTAAAAGCTTGTCTCTTTGACCAAGCTTTTAATCACCTGACCTAACATTTCCTTATGTGGCTGAGTATCAAATCTTGTCCAATAACCCGTATGTGAAACTCTTTCGAGTTATCAACAGTCACAGATTGCAACTCTTTCGAGTACAATCACAGTTCTTGGTTTCCGGGAGTGGGACATGAACCCACAACCCTGTATGTGAAGGCGGGCGATGTTTTATAATATTGAAGGTGCTATATAAATGCACAATGTTGTCTTATATAATTTGCCACTTCTGTTAATAGTGAAGAACCTCTGCTTTTGTCTATGTCTTTGTACTTTGTTTAGCACTTCCTGATGTTTAATCTTCGAAATCTAGTCTGGAACCTCCAGTAGGAACAAGCTACGTTCTTCAACATCGTTTCCCTGAAAATCAACACAAAATAAGCTGACCTTGCCCAGAAAACTGCCAAGTCCCTGAACTCTAATTTCTAAATCGCCTGTTTGCGACCCTGTGCTAAGTCTTTCAAAATTGGGCTGCAGTTGGGCACATTTTGCAAGCTTTTGAGTATAATGAATTTTTATTATATTAAGATGCTGACAGCTGTATTGGTTTACAACAATCAAGTGGTTTGGTATTGGCAATCCTTTATACACTTGGACTGTGAAGCTCAGTACTAACATACATCACATTTCACGTATTGCTTTTTATACTGTAAACTACACTCCGAGATCTCCGCGTTCTTCCGATCCTGACCTCTTACACATCCCCGATGTTCGCAGCTCCACAGTACCTTCAACTGCCAAGGGGCTAAGTTCTGGAGTTCACTCCTAATCTCTTTGTCTCTCTCTCTCTCTCTCTACCTCTCTCTCCAGCTTTAAGATGCTCCTTAAAATCTTTGACTAAGTTTCTTGGTCACCTATCCTAATATCTCCTTTTGTGTTCAATTTTTGCTTGATAATTTTGTTTGAACTCTGTGGGTGTACCTACGCCACATGGACTGCAGCGGTTCAAGAAGGCAGCTCACCACCACCTTCTCAAGGGCAATTAGGGATGGGCAATAAATGCTGGCCTATCCAGCAACGCCCACATCCCATGAATGAATAAAAAAAATCACTCTTGTAAGCACCTTGGGGTATTTTACTACATTAACGGTACTATATAAATGCCAGTTGTTATTGTTATGTGGGAAATCATGGTAGGAAGCCAATTCTTTTGATTAGAAACTAATCATTTTTCATGATAGAGTGATGTTCTTTGCCAGTAAGTTTACACGTATACTGAGTCACGCTAAATAGTCTGTTTCTTTCCTTTGCCCCAGGGTTTATCAATAAGTCTGAATCAGAAGACTATGCTTCTCATCATCTGTCATCTCAACTGGAATTCAATATCTCATCGGATGCTGAACTGAGCAAGACCGAAGGAGTTTTTCTGCAGGACAGCCCTGGTCTACTAATAAACTCATCGGATCCTGCATTCGATGCCAAAAAGCCTCAACAGCCAAGAGTTGCTGGCACTCCAAGGTCAAAGGTGGCTGAGTGCGATCAAGTGTGGAGAGGGCACGATGGCATTTTCAAATTGGACCTTGGTTTCTCTGTTGGCAATGATATCTCCACACTGTATTTTCTTCAAGGGCCTCACTGTAGCTCGGTTCCAGATGGCAAGGTGATTCGGCGATCATTAAGTTTGCCCGAGGCCATTTCAGAGAACAACGGCAACGGGCCTGCCAAGGGAGATGTCGAGGCAGGGTTTGTGGAGGATCCTGATGTCTACCGAAAGACCCAGGATGGCGGTAATGATGCCTTATCTGTGGAAAATTCTCTAAATTTCAATAGAGAACACAAAACGCAATCGGTGCCGAGTGTTGAAGCTCGTCATCCCTCTACGGAAGAGGAAGATTGCTCGAGGGGCAGGAGCCCAAACTCTGAAATGACCCGGGGATTGCCTAGGCCTTTCATTGTCCTCACAGAAGAAGACTATGGAGAAAACTACGCCCTCCGCTCTGTGTGCGATGCAGGAGACAGATTCAGGTCTGCGGAGAAGCACACGCTTGGATCCTGCGACTCAGTTACTTATACGAGTGGGAAGCCCTCTCCGCAGCCAAGCATAATGGAACTTGCCCGCGCATCTGTGACTGAATGCATTCGTAAACTCAACAAGCTCTCTGCGAAAAGACCGAGTGTGAAGCACAGTTTCTCAAAGGTCCCACTGAGTTCCGAGCAAACTCCACATCAGTCCTCGGTTTCCAGATTTACCCAGCACGCAAGTACACTGTTCGGAAAGAAACCCGAGGGAGGCAAGCATCAAGGAGCAAGGCCACCCATGAGAAGGTCACTAAGCCTTGAGAGTGCTTGTAAAAACCTAAAGGGGCTAGAAGATGACTGTGCTCTCTCGCATGATAAAAGTGACTCCTACTTACCCGAAAACCAATAACCCAGACTGCTCGGGGGGTCTCAGAACAGCATCTCTCCGGCAGCACAAAAAGCTCAGCTCACCGTTCACCTCAAAGAAAGATGTCTAGGCCGGGCCCAGTGAGAAGACCTGTCTTGGAGGAGAGCAGGAAGCAAACTTCCCCAAATAGGTCTGGGACTGGGGTACGGCCTCACTAACCCTGAAAAGGAGGATGGCCAACAGAGTGCGCAAACACTTGGATTACAACTCCACTTCTAATTCTGAAGCCATGTATTAAATCCCATCATTTTAGATGAAAATTACAATATCAAGTCTCTGGGTTTGGGGAGAAAAACATAGTTTTATTTTTTAATTAATTTTAATTTGAGTAGACTAACGTGACAGGGAGAAAGATAGAGGGCGGGATTTTCACCCACCCTCTGCCGTGATCTTCCAATCCCGCTGCAAGTCAACGGACTTTTGGCTGGGGCACCACCTCACCCACGGCAGGTGCCACCCTGCGACAGGGGCTGGAAAATCCCAGCCAGGGTCTCTCTCTCTCTCTGGGTTTATAGTGCAGTGGGAGATTCACGCAAAGCATAACTAATGAACACATCAGGGCCTATTGTACGAATGAAGCCTTGAGAAGACTTTTGTTTGTTATTTCTTTGCCAGTAACAATGGATCTTGAGGCATTATGAGTGTTTAGGTTTTCATTACAAGGCATAGCTGCCACTTTCATCAAATTTCAATGTAGATTTTCCTGAACTGTTTAAATGTTTCTTGTTTTTTTTTAAACAATGTGCCATCCATCAGACAAGGGAGCCAGTAACTAGGCCTCTGCAATGTCCCACTATAGGCTCTTGTGAAGAAGGCTGGTGAGGTTGGCATGGAGCGACTTCCACGGCCTCTCCCTCAGGGCTGGTAGGACAAGTCATCGTCTGCTCCACACGTCTGTAGGGCAGAGCCGAGAACTACGGAGAGAATTACAGGAGCAACTTGTGTCTTATTGCTTTGTTGTTCCATGCTACCGTTTTCTTAGATACGTTTGACCAAGTGACCCTTGGAGTTTGAGCATTTATCAGCTTTAAAAGTGACGGTGCCAACACTTAAAACTAAGCCCCGTGCATTTTTCTCACGCCATCAATCCAATAAATTCTTGAAAATCAATTTGTTCCCCAGTGAATTTTGACTTGTCCTGGCCAACGCTGTTTTAAAAACAAGTTTAGAACTCTCTTCATTTTAAATATTAAGGTTGACTGATGTCAGTAACCTTGGTCTATAACTTAATAGGCAGGGTTACTGACCCCAGCTTTACAATGGGAGTTGTTAGATGGACATCATGTCGGGGAAGAGGGCTTTCGAAGTATCTGCCCTCTTGGAAAAAGGGTAAATGCCACAATATCCTGTCTATTAAGAGAGGTTTTCTATTTTTGGCCCTGCCATTAGGTTATTGCTTCCCTCTTGACCGGCACTGTGATTTCTTTTTTTCCCTTTATTCTTTCATGGGATGTGGGCGTCGCTGGCAAGGCCAGCATTTGTTGCCCTTCCCTAATTGCCCTTGAACTGAGGGGCTTGCTCAGCCATTTCAGAGGGGCACTTAAGAGCCAACCACATTACTGTGATTCTGGAGTCACATGTAGGCCAGACCAGGTAAGGACGGCAGATTTCCAGGTGGATTTTTTTACAACAAGGCTGCATGGCCACCATCAAGGAGACTAGCTTTTCAATTCCAGGTTTTGTGGAGGGATTTGAACCCACATTTCCCCAGAGAATTCACCTGGGCCTCTGGATTACTAGTCCAGTGACATTACCACCACACCACCATCTCCCCCATTTAGGTGGCCCATATGTGTGCTTGATATTGATGTGGACACCTTATTCTGATGGGGCTGGGATTACGTTATAGGAGACATCAGTCCCTGAGAATGCAGCCGTAACCAGTCAGCAGGGATTCCTGGCTGTGATTTGTGGTTCAAGCCCCTATGGCCCGTTTCTCGCGGCAACCGATGCGATTGCCACGCCACGACTTGCATTGGTAAAGCCTCCAACATCAAACATTCCCAGATGCTTTGCAGAAGCGATCATCAAACCAATTTTGACACCGTAATGATGGCCAAAAGTTTGGTCAAAGAGGTAAAGGAGGGGGGTGGCGAGGCTCGGGGAGGGAATTCTAGAGCTTAGGGCCTTGGCAGCTGGAGGCCCGGCCCTCGCTCCTGGAGCAACCAAAATCAGAGTTGCACAAGAGGCCAGAATTAGAGGAGCACCGATCGCTTGGAGGGTTGTAGGGCTGAAGCTAGTAACAGAGGCGGGGGCGGGAAGAGAGCAAAACCATGGGAGCGGTTTGAAAATATGAATGAGAATTTTCAAATTGAGTTGGGGCAAGACTGGGGTTCTGGATGAATGGGACTTGGTGCAGATTGGGATGTGGGCAGCAGACGTTTCCTTGCAGGTGGCCTGCTCCTTGAGACAGCTCAGAAAGGGACTGCCCTTGCAATAGGCGGTCTCAAGGAGGGCAAACATTGGTTTCAAAGGCTGTATAAAACCTTGACCTACCGAGTGTCAATATTGTTTTATGAATCCATCGGCGACATTCTTTTCTCTGTTATCTTGACCAGACTATCTGCCCGTTTAAAATACGTTAGCAGTTTGACTTTAAAAGAATGACAGAGCAAGTTCATGTGGAAAACGTCCGTGTGGTAGTATTCACGGATTTCAAAGCAGTAGAAATTATTTGTCGTTAAACTTGACTTTACTGCAGGAGATGGTGCGATATTTTGTGCAGAAACCCTTGGGGTTGTTTCTTGGACTCTTAGTGTAAATCTCACGTACAGCTCTTATTTTCAAGCAGTCCTAACTGGCCTTATTATTTTGAACATTAAAACAGAGTGTTTCCAGATTAATTTTTGTACTCCGGCGTTCTTTTGATCTTTGCTTTATGTGTGGAAATGTTTACGTGAGCTGTTAGTGCAGTTGAAGAGATGTTGAGGTGGAAAACACATCTGTGGTTGCCTAGGGGATGAATCCAGTTCTGCCTCCACTGATTAGCTGTTGGTCACCATGAAGTCTATTTGGTCATTGTCTTCCTCCCCATTAACATGGTGACAAATAGAAGGCTGGATCATGGAAGGATTCTGGGCATTGATATGAAGCGTAAGGGTCGTTTGGCCTTTTGAATCATTTTATGCTCCCTGCCCACTGCCCCCACCCCTCCCCCCGGCAAAGGGTCAGTCCTGAGGGAGTGCCGCACTGTCGGAGGGTCAGTGCTGAGGGAGCGCCGCACCGTCGGAGGGTCAGTGCTGAGGGAGCGCCGCACCGTCGGAGGGTCAGTGCTGAGGGAGCGCCGCACCGTCGGAGGGTCAGTGCTGAGGGAGCGCCGCACCGTCGGAGGGTCAGTGCTGAGGGAGCGCCGCACCGTCGGAGGGTCAGTGCTGAGGGAGCGCCGCACCGTCGGAGGGTCAGTGCTGAGGGAGCGCCGCACCGTCGGAGGGTCAGTGCTGAGGGAGCGCCGCACCGTCGGAGGGTCAGTGCTGAGGGAGCGCCGCACTGTCGGAGGGTCAGTGCTGAGGGAGCGCCGCACTGTCGGAGGGTCAGTGCTGAGGGAGCGCCGCACTGTCGGAGGGTCAGTGCTGAGGGAGCGCCGCACTGTCGGAGGGTCAGTGCTGAGGGAGCGCCGCACTGTCGGAGGGTCAGTGCTGAGGGAGCGCCGCACTGTCGGAGGGTCAGTGCTGAAGGAGTGCTGCACCATCAGAGGGTCAGTACTGAGGGAGTGCCGCACTGTCAGCGATGCCATGTTTTAGGTGAAACATTAAACCCCGTTTGCCCTTCTAGGCGGATCTAAAACATCCATGACAGGCAGTATTTCAAAGAAGGGCAGAAGAGTTCTCCCTTGAGCCAATGTTTAACCCTCATTCAACAGCACTACAGATTATTTGGTCATTATCACATTGCTGTTAGTGGGATCTTGCTGTGCATAAACTGGCTGCTGCGTTTCCTACAGTACGTCTCTCTCTCTCTCATGTAAATGAAATGAGTTGCCCTCGACTCCTTCATTTTTGAGAGAGTGCCGGTAAAGTTTGAGATTTCCGAAAGGTTTATGGCCCCGTATACTGCCACTACCCCTTGTCCCTTTAAATTTCACCATAACTGGGCTTTCAGGGCCTCCCCATTGTGGATGCTGCCTGCACGTGGAACAATTGTATAAATTAACGCATCAACGTTGTAGTGAGATTTGTACCAGTCCTTAACCATTTAGGACTGACCTACATCAGCACATGAAAATTGACAGCAATATTTCTGTCCCTAAAATGTGTGGGGCTTCCAAATCTCAAAACTAACCCCTTGTGGGTGCAAATGTCACCCAAGCTGACAAGACACAGTTTCAGGAGAGTCCATGAGACAGAGTAGAAAGCAAAATCTCTTTTTTTTAAAATTCTTTCATGGGACGTGGGCTTTGCTGGCTGGGCCAGCATTTATTGCCCATCCCTAATTGCCCCTTGAGAAGGTGGTGGTGAGCTGCCTTCTTGAGCCGCTGCAGTCCATGTGGTGTAAGTACACCCACAGTGCTGTTAGGGAGTTCCAGGATTTTGACCCAGTGACAGTGAAGGAACGGCCGATATATTTCCAAGTCAGAATGGCGAGTGACTTGGAGGGGAACTTCTAGGTGGTGGTGTTCCCATCTATCTGCTGCTCTTGTCCTTCTAGGTGGTAGAGGTCATGGGTTTGGAAGGTGCTAAGGAGCCTTGGTGAGTTGCTGCAGTACATCTTGTAGATGGTACACACTGCTGCCACTGTGCGTCGGTGGTGGAGGGAGTGAATGTTTGTGGGTGGGGTGCCAATCAAACAGGGCTGATTTCTCACGCTGCTGGGGTCAGGTGTTCTCATCTGAGATTAAGTTTATAGCACAGTATTAGACCACAGTATTAACAGAGCTTTAGTCTGCAATATTCCTGTCTTGGGGATGCTTAATACTGATACTGCTGGCAAACGTTGAAAATTACCATCGTTGCTTGCCTTGCACCAGGTTTGGAGCCAGGGGCGTGTTCCAACGTTGTGTTTTTAACCTCTGCCTCTACTGCAGTAGTTTTCAAGAGAATCCTTTTGAAGGTCCCCCTCCTCCAAAGCTGGACATTCACCCAATTCTTAAATTCGTGTCAGCTCCCTCAAAACAGAGCAACAATGACTCGCGTTCCTAAAACACCTTCGATGTCGTAAAATATCCCAATTCCGATCAAGCGAATTTGACACCAAGCCTCATAAGGATATATTAGGACACGTAACCTAACGCTTAATCAAAGAGAGGGTTTTTTTTAAGAAGCATGTTAAAGGAAGATAGAACAGAGCAGGTCAGGGAGGGAATTCTAGAAGAGACTGAAGGCACGTGGAGCGAAGGAAGTTCGGGGAATGCATGAAACCCACTACCTTTGCAGAAAATGTGTCTAATAACAGCGATGTCAATAATCGAAAGGTCACAGACCTGAAACGTTAACCCTGTTTCCCTCCCCCCCCACCGATTGCTGCCCGACCTGCTGAGAATTTCCAGCTTTTTCTGTTTGTATAATTAATAATTGACTTGCAAATCAAAAAAATAAGAGAAAATGTAGAATTCTGTGTGGGCTCTGCCCACGTTGGCATGATATGCTTTGCCTTTGTCTATATGGGCTGAACAATGATGAGTTTGCAGACACCCTGGGGTCTCCTCTGTGAATACCCCATGGAAGCCCTTCTCAAACTGTGGGTCTCGACGCCTCTTGGGGTTGCGGAAGCAGAAGATGGGGTTGCAAGTACACCGTCAGCGAGGCCTAAGTGGGGTCCGGTCCAGCCTTTGCTCTGCTTGTCTCTTGGTCTCTCTGAGGTGTGGCGCAGGAGAGCGATGGACCTCACAGGTGGGCTGGAAGGCTTCATAAACGTCATGTGTAGACCACAAACCCAAATAAGAAGCTACCAGTCTCACGCAGAGAGCTGGGCGGCAGCTGTGGGGCTTTTCTCAGGACAGGCCCAGATTAAAAGCTGCCATCTGTATGGGGGTAATTTGCCATTAGTTGCATGCTCAGCAACCATCTTTATAGGGGGCAATGTGTAGCAGGTCACATGCTTGGCCACCATCTTTATGGGGGCAATGTACAGAAGGAAGCAAGGTTGGCCACCATCTTTATAGGGGGCAATGTGCAGCAGGTCACATGCTTGGCCACCATCTTTACAGGGAAAATGTACAGAAGGAAGCAAAGTTGGCCACCATCTTTATAGGGGGCAATGTGCAGCAGGTCACATACTTGGCCACCATCTTTATGGGGGCAATGTGCAGAAGGAAGCAAGGTTGGCCGCCATCTTTATAGGGGGCAATGTGCAGCAGGTCACATGCTTGGCCACCATCTTTATGGGGACAATGTACAGAAGGAAGCCAGCTTAGCCGCCATCTTTATAGGGGGCAACGTGCAGCCGGAAGCATGCACAGCCATCTTAGGCTAGGGAGCCTGCCTTCACTCAGTCGTCTATCACTGGGGAATATGGAGAGCTTGACTGAAATCTACACAAGTGCACAAAATAATAACATTTTTACAAAGTAGATTAAAATACAGGTTTTCCTATTTATAATGATGTATCATATGTAATACGTGAACTTCAATAATTTTTTTTTCTTTCATGGGATGTAGGCATCACTGGCAAAGCCAACATTTGTTGCCAATCCCTAATTGCCCTTAAACTGAACATTTCAGAGGGTAGTTAAGAGTCTACTTCATTGCTGTGGGTCTGGAGTCACATGTAGGGTCAGACCAGTTAAGGATGGCAGATTTCCCTCCCTAAAGGGCATTAGCAAGCCAGATTTTTTTTTTAATGGCACAAAAACAGAAAATGCTGGAAAAACTTGGCAGGTCTGACAGCGTCTGTGGAGAGAGAAACAGAGTTAACGTTTCAAGTCCGTATGACAATCAATGATGGTTGTCATGGTCACCATGACTGAGACTCGCTTGATATTCCAGATTTGCATTAATTGAATTTAAATTCCACCAACTGCCGTAGTGGGATTTGAACCCATGTCCCCAGAGCATTAGCCTGGGTCTCTGGGGACCACTATGCCTCCATCTCCCCCTATTATGTGCCGAATGTTACTATGCTGCTCTGTTGCTGTTTTGTTTTTGTTGGTGCCGGGGGAGGGTCACATTAAGTTTCAAGTGTTAAAATGGGGTCGCATTGGAAAAAAGCTTGGGAAGTATTGCCCTATGATGCATGGAGTTAGAAGGTGGGTGCTGTGCACAGAGTTGCTTCCTTATTTCTACCTAGGCTACATAGGTGTGTCCAATTTGGTTCTCCATTCAGTTTGAATGAATGTTCCTGACAGATCCAGTGTAGTCATTATGGTTTTATTTCATGTGTAATGTGCCTTTAAGAGTAATATGTGTTAGGCAAGATCACATGATCTGTAGTAACCAATAGGAGAGTAGCATGGGCTACCTCAGCAGTCAATGTGGCGTTAGCATTGGAGTTGAAAGCACGTGTGTAGATGCTGCTGAGTACGTTGTAAATAAACTTAATAGTTTCCACCCAAGAGGTGCCTGCTGATCAACTCCACCATTAATAGCACAACTCGGCCACCCTACAACATCCAGGTTGTCTGATTAAGATTTATCCACCCGTGTGGAATCGGCATTAAGTGCAGCCCTTTCTGAACCTCCAAATCAACAATGTTCAAACAGAGCAAACCAGAAAATAACTAAGAAAAGCACCAGTAGGATTGAGTTGAAGGTCAAATAACCAGGGGCCTTGGGTTGCTCCACCATAACTATTCCCATTGCTTCCGGCGACCACTGTCAGTAAGATTGTCTGCGCAATGAAGTGAATCGGAATTGATCATCTGGGACCTAACCAGATACAGAAGTGATGAGACTTTCATTCGATTGGTCCGTGCTGGGTTCTAATCTTATTACGGCAACATTAAAAATACATTGTGGAACATGTTAATTGCTTCCTTTGAGCATGTGTTCTGAAGCAGCCTTCAGTGAACTTGAGATACCAAAGGATTTACCGAGGCATGTGGTATTCATGCAATTGGTTAACCCTTCACTAATAACAGAGTGAATCTGAGCTAAGACCTGGAACCATGTGGTTATCCCTCCCTATATCTGTGATCTCCGCCCCATGAGATCTCTACATTGGTTCTGGCCTCTTCTTCAGCCCCCGTCGTTTTGTCCCACAGTTGGCAAATGTGCCTTCAGCTTTATAGGCCCTAAGTACTGGAATTTCCTCCTTAAACCTGTCCACCTCTCTCTCCTCCTTTAAGACGCTCCTTAAATCCTACCTCTTTGACCAATATTTTGGTCATGTGCTGTGGTACATCCTTGTGTGGTGACCCAGAATTTTATGTAACATCAGAATGAAAGTGGATGGACACCTGAAGGAAATAAACTTGCAGGGCTATGGGGATAGAGCAGGGGACTGAGACTGATTGGATTGCTCCACCAAGAGCCAGCACAGACTCGCTGGGCCAAATGGCCTCCTGTGCTTTCTCCTCCAGGTACCATTCCCTAAGAGGGTGCTGGTGACCATGGACTTCCACTCTAATTGGTCTATGATTCTGCTCGGCAAAGCCCTGCAGTGGTTTTCCATTGCCTTCTGCAGTATGGCTGACCAGGAAACTCTCCTGCTCTTGTACGCTTGCCAAACCTCCAAGATTGGCTTGGAGCCTCCAGGAATTGAAGATCAATCTCCAGGATGCTGCTGTGTGCCGCCCTGGAGAAAAATCATCGGGACGTTAAAACAGATTTTTTAAAAAAAACATTATTGCAACATTTCTCTGTACCAGAGATGCAAATATTAAAAATTGGTAAAATAAAAGGCTGTTTGGCTAACAGCCAAGTATTATCCCATTGGATGATGAGTCTTTTTGCTTTCCAATTGGCATAGGAAGGCCGTACGTCACAAGGATGGACATGTTGGCCGACTAATAGCTGGAACTTGGGGGCGAGTCATGTGATGAAACCTCCAGGAATACGTTTAATCACAGTTGGCAACCCTACATTCTCAGCACCTATCATCAGGCCGGCTGGGAGGATTTACATTCTGATAATCAACAGTTCACGTTGTGAAATTTGTGCAGTAATGACTCGATAAATCTAACTGAAGGACGTGCAAGATCCAAGGCTGCATAAAAGATCGCTTTATATACTTTGAATGCACTGGGGATTCACGTTAACCTGACCTGGTCACTGGGAGGAGACCGGGGTTGGGGCAGAGGCCTTTTTTATACCCCACCACATTTTGCACCCTGTTGACTTCAATGGATATGTCTGGTCTGGCATTAGATTAAAATGAACCCTGCTGTGTTTTACCGATAGGTTTATAATTTTAGGCGTACTTCAACTACCAATGAATGCCCTTAGTTGAACGCTTTGACATAATTGTTACCAAAATCAGTTGTGACTCATTTGGCCAACGCTTTCACCTCAGACCAGAGGTGCCGGGGTTCAAAGCCCCAAGTTAGAGACTTGAGCATGTAGTCTAGGCCAACACTCCCAGTGCGCTATTGTCGGAGTGCTGTCTTTCGGATGTGATGTTAAACGAAGGTCGTTTCCGCTCTCTCAGCTGAATGTAAAAATAAGAAGGCACCATTTGAAGAACAACATGGAAGTTCTCCCTGGTGTCCAGGCCAATACCTACCCCTCAAACAACATTATGAAAGCAGATAATCTGGTCATTGTTATTTGTGGGAGTTTGGACTCAAGTAAGCTACAGTTCAAGAGTGGAAAAAGATTTCTTTCTTTATTGGGCCCACGGCCACTGCTCTCCTTCCACGAACCCAACACATGAACTGTGAACTATTCTTTTGGATTAATCCTGGCAGGAGTGCACTATCCTCTTTAATTGTATCTTTCGTGAGTGTGTGGCATGTAAGTGATGTAGGTTTAAATTTTGTGTGTGTGTGTGCATGTGAATAAATAACCCTCTTTATTTAAACCCACAAAAGCTTGCTGCTGTTATTTCTATATTGACCACATGCTAAGAGGGGCTTAGAAACACACACATCTACCCTTCCCAAAAAAAAACACACTAATTATGGACAGTTAAGGAAGGGAATTGGGGATTTCCGCTTATATCTCCTCCCTAGCCCGTAACAGAATTAAATGCTGCATCTGGGTTTTGAATCCATTGAACTAAAATGAACTGAATCCGATATTAAAAGAATAAATGGGAAGCCAAAAGGGAACGCTCAGTAGCTGAAATTGTGCCTTTAAAACAAAAGGATGACTGCAGCAGGTTTTATGCATTAACACTAAAAAGTAGAATGGCTAGTTTTGATGCGAAATCGTTTGTAGAACAGGAGAATATAACTTAGCGTAAATTAGCAGCCCTAGTCATGGAACAGCTTAAAGCAATAGCCAACCAGATGGAACTTAGTATAAAATGAAAGGTGGGGGGGAAAATAAAACAAAGTGCTACAAACGCCGACGGAGCATTTGAGCCTCATCTCAGAATTGGAACAAGCAGAAGAGATCGAATCTGAAACAGACCAGCTTTACCTTAGCCAAAATTCGCCTCCAAGGGTGGAGGCTAGAGTTAGAATTCCAGGAGAGTGGGAGCGGGTCTTTCAGCCTGAGAAGGAGCTACAAGCACAAACAGATAGGGAAAGAAGGCGGATTGAATTCGTGAGGGAGAAATTGTCTTTACCTAGTGGGGAAACTGTTGGTAATTCATACAACCCCGGCTCAGAGTCAAGCTTTAATTTCTTAAAAGTATTCCTGACTAATACCCAAATTTGAAGAAGATGATGTTAAAACCTCCTTCACACCCTTTGAGAAACCAGCAGATCAGTTTAAAGTGGCAACAGTGATATGGACTCTCCGAATGCAAAGTCAGTTGATTGGGAAAGCGCATGATGTTTATTCCACACTGCCTGCAGAGAGTTCAGTAAACTACGAACAGGCAAAAAGTGCTATCCTGTGAATTAGGGCCAGGAGCATTTGACCAAAGATTTAGGAATTTTCGCAAAATTCCCACTCAAACCTGCCTCGAATTTGAAAGAATTAAACAGCTCACATTTGATCGGTGGATGTAGGCATTCAAAATTGACTGCAAGTACAAGGGGTTAAGGGAAATAATCCTGTTAAAGGAGCTTCAGAACTGCCTCCCGTACAATCTTAAAACCCATGTGGAGGAACAAAGAGTTTCAAAAGCCCGAGAAGCAGCCATCATAGCAGACGGCTATGAATTGGCCCACAAATCTCTCAGTCAAAATAAATCTTGGTTTCGTAACTCTTACTAGGTAGGGAGAGACAGGATGGAGGGAGATAAAATAGAAGCAGGGTCCAGAGAAAAGGAGAGTGGGAAAGGAAATTCAGATCAGTCTCCAACTTTTAAAAGCAAGAACCTGAGCAGTAAACCAGCAGGGAGATACCATGTATGGGCGCATTAAAGAGAAGTGTTAGCATTACCAGGGTTGTCCAACAGGGGGCTTGGTAGCCAAACCAGTAGCTGTGGCCCTGAAAGCGGTCAGTTTATGTTCAAATATTACAACCAACTATCCAGACAGCTGTCAGCACTTTCTCTTTAAAGGGAAAATGACTCTTTTTGTATCCCAAGCCCTGAGAAATCTCTAATTTCCTCCAGCTCCACCACTGTCTGAGAAATCTGCGCCCCTCTAATTCTGGCCTCTTGAGCATCCCCGAATTTGATCGCTTCGTCGTTGTTGGCCGTGCCTTCAGTTGCCTGGGCCCAAGCTCTGGAATTCCCTCCATACACTTCTCCACCCCTTCTACCTCCTTTGAGACACGTCTAAACAAGCTACCTCTGTGACCAAGCGCCTTATGTGGCTTGGTGTCACCTTTTGTTTTATAATCCTCCTGTGCAGCACCTTGGGATGTTTTATTCTGTTTAGAGCGCTACACAAATGCAAGTAGTTGTTGCTGCTGCTTGAGCCTTAACCGCTTCACTCATGCTGTGTTTGTTTTGATGGCTACAGTTCTTGCTTAGTCGATTTACAGTTGTTGCTTCGTTCTTTAGTGTTTCATGTCAGGCTGCAGGTTTCTTAACCACACAAACTTTGCTGTGATCCAAGCACAACCAGCTGGGCCCCTGTGCACACGCCGTCCATCACAATTATAATGCCAGCATTTAGTTTTCACCTTTGCATAACAGCAGATTTTATTTGACTCAGAAGCTCAGGAGTTGATTCAGTGAAAAGTAAAGACTTGCATTTATATAGCGCCTTTCACGACCTCAGTCAGGACGTCCCGAAGTGCTTTGCAGCCAATGAGGTTCTTTTGAAGTTGGCCTGTCGGACACGGGGCAGCTAATTTGCGCACAGCAAGCTCCCACAAGCAACAGTTACGATTACGACCGGATAATCTGCTTTTCGAGTGGTTTGGCTGAGTGCTAAATACTGATTAGGGCCCTGGGGACAACTCCTCTGCCCTCTGTTGAAAAGTTGCCACGGGATCTTTTACGTCCACCTGAGAGGGCAGCCGGGGTCTCGGGACACTCTCTAAACTTCCAGTTGCTCTTGCGTTTTCAGATCGTTGCAACGCGAGTCCCGAGTGGTGAGAGATCCCACCGAGGAGGCTTGTCTGTCGTTGCCTGGATGAGGCACAGCATGAATTGGAATGCCAATGCAGAACGGAGCCAGATTTAAAGGATTCATTGCTCCCACTGAACTCGCCCAACGTCTACAGCAGGCTGACTCTCCAGATATTAAAAACTCACCAGACAGACAGCGGAAATTTGGGCAAGGCAGCAGAATGGAACTCACAGCCTCGGTATAACTCGGATTTTTCAGTCTAAGCTCTGCACTCACCTGTATAACTTTGTATAAAGCACCCGACTATTACGTTTTTATTTTCAAAAAGGCAAAATAGTGTGGATGCCGAAAAAGCTTTTTGTAAATTCTCTCACACGATGTGGGCCTCACTGGCCAGACCAGCATTTTTATTACCTATACCTTGAGAGTGAACTAAAACTAATAAAATGCTGGAAATACGTGAAGAGATCTGGCAGGTACCTGTTGAGAGAGGAACAGATTCAACATTTCAGATCAATGATGTTTCATTAGAGCTGGAAAAAGTTGGAGTTGTAACAGGTTTTAAGCAACTACAGAGGCACCCAGAAGGAACAAAAAAACAGTAAAAACTGGGAAATAAGAATACTGGTCCAAACTGGTCTTGTATACATTAAAATGGGGAAGTAAGAGTACTGGTCCGAATTGGTCTTGTATACCTTAAAATGGAACATCAGTAAAACTGGGAAGAGTGCTGGTCCGAATTGGTCTTGTATACCTTAAAATGGAATACCAGTAAAACTGGGAAGAGTACTGGTGCAGGGAATATTGGTGGTGGGGGGGGGAGGTGGGGGAGGGGGCGGGGAGGTTACTGCCAGGGGGTAGAAAAGAAGAAAATGGAAGATCTGCGGTAGAATGGACAAGAGAAGTGATTAAGTGTCAAAAGGGCTGATGGCGCGAGACAACAGGGAATGGGAAAGGGACAAGTGAAGAAACAAAAGTTTTGTCAAGGGTAGGTGTAAATGGCAACAGCAGAGTCATTCCCAACCAGTGCTCTCTGAAAAATTAGGGGCAGTGATTATGATCTCAAATTATTGAAACTAGGGTTGAGTGCAGAAGACTGTAAGTGCCTAACGGAAAGGTAGGGTGCTGTTCAGGAAGCTTCCATTCAGCTTCATTTAAAGAGTGCTGCCAAAACCTGTTACATCTCTAACTTTTGCCAGTTCGATGAAAGATCAAATACCTAAAACATCACCTTTGTTTCTTTCTCCCTGGACGTTGAGTTTTTCCAGTGTTTTCTGTTTTTATGCCCCATTATTACCTGCTACTTCACACCTGCTCAGTGCTTTGATGTTGGTCAAAGATCAATCAAATGAAACCCTAACCAAACTAACTGGAACTAGCTCTATGGCTCCATTTGGGGTTCTGTTAGAGTTTTCCTTAAGGAATGGGATATTAAACAGGCACATGTTTCAGGAATGTGAGAACAGTATATCATGGAGTGTTGCACTGGGCGTATGCCCATACTCTGTAACATTGTGGGGCATTGAAATATATCAGGGCTGCCTAGTGCCTGCCTGAAATCGATTTGCTTTTCATATCTCACTCTCCAATTCCTTGTTTCTTTCCACTGCCAGTTGTCTACAGCTTGGATAGATAGAGTTCCAGGCCTGTATGAGTCTCAGTCCCCTTCCACTTACCCACTCTGAACATGCTTCTGGTTGTGAATTAATAAGATTGGAACATTGCTCTCCTCCAATTTGAATCTCAGTTTTAATCAGATCACCTTTGGTGGCCGTGCCTTCAGCTGCAAAGCTCTAGAATTCCACACCCCCTGAACTTCTCTGGCCCTCTCCCTTTTTCTTCTCCTTTCAGATGCTCCTTAAAAACCATCATAAGGTCAGAAGTGGGGATGTTCACTGATGATTGCACAATGTTCAGCACCATTCACAACTCCTCAGATACTGAAGCAGTTCATGTCCAAATGCAGCAAGACCTGGACAATATCCAGGCTTGGGCTGATAAGTAGCAAGTAACATTTGTGCCACACAAGTGCCAGGCAATGACCACCTCCAAGAGAGAATCCAACCATTGCCCCTTGACGTTCAATGGCATTACCATCGCTGAATCCCCCACTGTCAACATCCTGGGGGTTACCATTGACCAGAAACTGAACTGGACTAGCCATATAAATACTGTGGCTACAAGAGCAGGTCAGAGGCTGGGAATTCTGCAGAGATTAACTCACCTGCTGACTCCCCAAAGCCTGTCCACCATCTACAAGGCACAAGTCAGGAGTGTGATGGAATACTCTCCACTTGCCTGAATGAGTGCAGCTCCCACAACACTCAAGAAGCTCAACACCATCCAGGATAAAGAAGCCCTCTTGATTGGCACCCCATCCACCACCTTCAACATTCACTCCCTCCACCACCAATGCACATTGGCAGCAGTGTGTACCATCTGTAAGATCCACAACAGCAATTCACCAAGGCTCCTTAGACAGCACCTTCCAAACCCACGACCTCTACCACCTAGAAGGACAAGAGCAGCAGATGCATGGGAACACCACCACCTGGAAGTTCCCCTCCAAGTGTCACACAAATCTTGACTTGGAAATATATCGGCAGTTCCTTCACTGTCGCTGGGTCAAAATCCTGGAACACCCTCCCTAGTAGCACTGTGGGTGTACCTACACCACATGGACTGCAGCGGTTCAAGAAGATGGCTCACCACCACCTTCTCAAGGGGCAATTAGAGAAATAAATACTGGCCCAACCAGCAACACCCACATCCCATGAATGAATAAAAAATACTAATATCTCCTTATGTGGCTCAGTGTCAAATTTTGTCTGAGAACATAACTATGAAGCATCTTGGGATGTTTTACTACATTAGAGGTGCTATATAAATGCAGGAAATTGTTTTTGATGGAGCCACTTGCTTGAGCTACAACAACCTGCATTTATACGGAACCTTTCCCATTCTAAAACGTATCAAGACACTTCACCGAAGAGTTATAAGATAAATGTTATTGGACACTAAGTCAAAGGAGACATAGGGATAGGTGTCCTAAAGCTTGGTCAAAGAGGTAGGTATTAAAAGGAGCATCTTATTGAAAGGCAGTGGCGGGGAGAGGTTTAGGGAGGAAATTCCAAAGCTGAAGAGTCTGGATGGCTGAAGGTTTGGCAGCCAATGCTGTGGCACTCAAAGTCGGGGATGTCCAAGAGGTCAGAATTGGAGAAACGCAGAGTTCTCTGAGGGATTCAGGGCTGGAGGAGCTTACAGAGACCGAAATGGGTGAGGCCATGATATGAATAATAAAAGAAGAGATTTACTTTTTACCCAGGGTCCCTTCACACCCACATCCCAATTGCACCTTGTTAACAGGAACTGCAGTAGGCCTCAGGCCTGGTGCACGCTCTACCTTTCTGTGACGTGTGACAGCTGGCCATGTTTCTTACCCCAATGTCCTGCTCATTCCCCCTAATCCACGACGCTCTTCCTGTGAAAATACCGATCAATTTTAGACACCTCGATTTTTGCGGTTGCACGCGAGTGAAATTAAAGCAAGTTTTCAGCCTGTCTGACAGGGCCCGGTGTGGTGCGAGTGGGGACAGTCACCCCGCCCTACACCAGGAACCCAGGATTCTGCGCAGCCCATCGCTCAGCAACAGTGAGCACCTTTGAGAAAGGGCCACCAAAAATCAGAAAATGGAGCAGTCAACCTATTACGTTACAAACATCCCTCAGTTCTGAAGAAAAGTCACCAGCTTCAATTGTTAACTTAGCTTCACTCTCCGTAGATGCCACCTGATCTGCTGAGTATTTCCGGCGTTTTCCGATCAGCATCCTCAGGAATTTCTTTCTTTGGCTCTGTGATCACATGGCGCTATTTCGAAGAAAAGCAGGAGAGTCATCCCCAGTGATTCGAACGGCAAATGGAATGTTGGCATATATGGCGAGGGAGGTGGAATGTGCAAGTAGGGATGTTTTACAGCTGCTATACAGGGCCTTGGTGAGACCACATCTGGAGTAGTGTGTACAGTTTTGGTCTCCTTATTTGAAAAAAATATATAACTGCGTTAGAAGCAGTTCAGAGAAGGTTCACTGGTCTCATTCCTGGAACACGAGGCTTATCTTATGAGGAACGGTAGAGCAGGTTGGGCCTAGTTTAGAAGAATGAGAGGCGATCTTACTGAAATATATTGGCCTGAATTTTTCAGCGTTGGGCGGGCTCTGCGGGAGCGGGCGGGTGCGGCCACAGAGCCGATTGCGCCGCCATCTTTACATGGGCGGGGGCCAATTAAAGCCAACCCAGTGTAAGACGCGACAGGTAACACTCAGCGATACCTGTGCGGGCGATGGGGGGGAGGAGGGAGAGTTGGGGCCAGCGCTCTTTTCACGCATGCACACGAAAGAGCGCTTCAATCTCCCTGAGGCACGGAGCTGTCTCAGGGAGACTGAAGGGCTTCTGAAATTATTAAATAAAAGGTTTATAAATTTATTTAAACATGTCCCCTGTGTCACATGAGATGGGACATGTTTTTATTTATATGAAAATTTTAAAATTTATTTAACAAAAGCTTTAGGAAACCTCATCCCGCTCGTGGATGAGGTTTTCTAAAAAACGTGAAGGCCGCTTGGCCTTTTCGCCTGCCCGTCGACCATAAGGTTGGACGGGCAGCGATTACAATAACCTTAATTAGATCCTTAATGGCATTGATAGGCTGTTTAAATAGCGGCGGGTGCACGCTCACTGAAAGAAGCATCGCAACCCAGCGCGATGATGTCGGGACGCAAGCTTGATGTCACCGGCCTTCATTTTATGCGTCGGTGTGTCAGGCCCGCCCCAGCACGCCGACCGAAAAGTTCTGCCCGTAAGATCCTGCGGGGACTCGACAGGGTGGATACCGGGAGAATGTTTCCACTTGTGGGGGAGAATAGAACGGAGGGATACTCCGTAAGAAGACGAGGTCTCCCTCTTTACATGGAGAGCAGCCGTGATCTTATCGTAGGGTGGAGCAGGCTCGAAGGGCCAAATGGCCTACTCCCGCTCCTAACTCCAATGTTCCTCTGGGCTAAATTTATAGCTCGGCTAGGGGTGCGAGTGCCCGACCCGCTCCAGTGTGAAATGACGCGCGTTGACGTCGGGCGAGTGTATCAATGTCAACGCTCAGTTGCTCGATATTTCGCTCAACATGCGCGCGCCAGAGCCAGCAGCGCGCCCACTGATGATTAAAACGCCTGTTGAGGCTGTTAAAAAGATAATTGAACCAAGTTTCTCGCTGCCCGTCCAACCTTACAGCTGCCACTCACCGATTAAGGCCCGCCCGGCGTGAGATCGCCTCCAATGTTGATCCCTCAAATCAACTTCGCCAAAGCAGGTTAGCTGGTCGTTGTCACATTGCTGTGGGAGCTTACTGTGCGCAATTGGGCTGCCATGTCTCCTATATTACAATTGTGAGAGCACACTTCAAATCTATTAAATGGGCTGCAAAGCGTTTTGAGATGCCCAGTGGTCGTGAGTGGTGCTATATAAATGCAAGTCGTTCTTTTGTGAAGCAGAAAATGGATTGGTTGCCTGGCCAGGCCAATGCTACCTTATTCCTTCATGCTCTGTGCAGTACTGTTTCTCTACCCTGTAGTGTTATAAAGTGTACAAGATTATGAGGGGCATGGACAGGGTGGATAGGGAGCAGCTGTCCCCCTTAGTTGAAGTGTCAGTCACGAGGGGACACAAGTTCAAGGTGAGGGGCAGGAGGTTTAGGGGAGGGATGTGAGGAAAAACTTTTTTACCCAGAGGGTGGTGAGGGTCTGGAATGCGCTGCCTGGGAGGGTGGTGGAGGCGGGTTAGCCTCACATCCTTTAAAAAGTACCTGGATGAGCACTTGGCACCGTCATAACATTCAAGGCTATGGGCCAAGTGCTGGTAAATGGGATTAGGTAGGTAGGTCAGGTGTTTCTCACGTGTCGGTGCAGACTCGATGGGCCGAAGGGCCTCTTCTGCACTGTGTGATTCTGTGATTCTGTGATAATTATAAAGTTTAAATAACTATATAACGGTACAGTTTAGATTATTATATAATTATAAAGTCTAAATTATTATATAGTTAGAAGTTTTAATTTTATTAATTTCCTCTTCTATTCTAAACATTTCTGTCAAAAATTTAACAATTTAAAGACTGCTGCAAAATATGTTTTATTGATATGTTAAGCATTTCTAATCATAACTTCAGTATTTATTGCCAATGTCTCATCAGCATAAAACATGTTTCCCTTTATAAATATTATACACGCCAAATTTATTGACAACCACACGCCAAACTTGTCATTTTCAATCACACATTTTTCGAATGAGCAGCACTTAATGCTGGAGCTCTCAAAATGCTTTAGAGTGCGTTTCCAAACTTATTAAACGCGTTACTTAATCTTAAGGACACTTGCATTGAACGCGACGGTAGATTAAACGCATGAGGGAGAGTGGGATAGGAGACAAGTCCTGGTGGAATCAGACGAAGAGGGGCAGGGGTGGGGAGGGGGGGGGCGTGGAGCAAGAACAGCATAGACCGGAGGGGCCGAACGGCCGGTGTAGGGGGGGCCCTGTCAATATGATGAATGTTTGGCAGAGCACACAAGTGAGGAGCCTTGGAAGCATTAGGACTGTGTGAGCGTTTAAAAGCCACAGCAGCGCAACGTGGACTTCCCCTGAACTTAACCAGGCAACAAAAAAAAAACACACAACTACATATATAACGCTGGACTTGGATGTCAACCACCTACTCGGGCGTTTTGCGGATGCCCTGAATATTTGGGTGGTGGGTGGTGGGGGAGAGAGAGAGAGAGGGGGTGGTGGGTTGTGTGAAAGGGGGCGGAATGGATACTTACAGGTGATGTCCTGGAAGAAGCGGCAGGAACTTCTCCCCGGCTGCAAGTGGGTGTTGAGAAATCAGACACTGGGAAAGGGGAGGGGGAAGGGGAAGGGTGCATTTTTAAAGATTGTGGCTGGGGCTGAGGGTTGTCCTGCACACGGTGAGGAAGCCGAACGCGTTTGGGCCAGCGACACTGGAACTCCAAAAGAACCATATCTGTGTGAAGAAGACGTTGTCTCTCTCCCCCCACACCCCCTGTTCAACCAGCAGGTGAGATAAGCACACGTTTCTTAACTGTAACCTCGCAAAGTAACCTTTCCCCTACCTTCTTCCACTCCAGACACTTCTTCCACTAAATGTTCAACCACAAGCTGGGGTAGCAATTGGAAGATTGCTGCAAAATAGAAGTTTTTAATCAATTATATTAACAGCTTCTCACCATAGCGTCAATATTTATTACCAATTCCTCATCAGCATACAACACCTTTCCATTTTGTGTTATTTATGTGTTAAATTTGTGTTAGACCACACGCCAAACTTGTCATTTTTAACCGTATATGTTATTTTTTTTTGGAATGAGCAGCATTTAAATGGCAGGAATTTTCAAAACCTGTTTCTAGATTTTCTTTCTTTTTTTTCCTTTGGAAATAAAACGCATTTTATTGATTTCACTTTTCTCAGTTGCTCCTGTCAGGCGAAGTCCTGTTTTTAAACCCAGGGGTCCTGTTCCCAGCTGCTGGCGCCCTGTTTTCTAAGGGGTTGATTTGTGTGGGGCGGAAATGTCAATCCAAAATCTGAAACCTTCTGTAACGGGGCGGCGATAACCGTGACACCTTTGGTGGCTCGGCGGAGATAGGTATCTCCACAGGTAGTCGGGTGGAAGGGATTAAAGGGGAAGGATGTTTAATCAGCAGCGATGGTTAACTCTCCCTCTCTCTTGCTGGTGGCTTGCTTCTCAGTTTATCCCTTTCTATTTCTCCCTTGCCTCTGAATTTCTCTCATTACTCCTGCCTTCCTCAATCTCTCTCTCGCTCTCCTTGACTTTCTCCACTGTTTACCTTGTCCATCCTTCCTCTGACCCTATTTTGACACCTGACACCTTGTTGCTTCTGGCTTTTGCTCACAGCATTTGCTTTTTTTCCCACTCCCTCAACTCTCTTTATCACTTCCCCTCCCCCCCCCTCCCCCCGCCCAACTACTGTGTGTTAGAGTACAGAATCTGTGGCTGGGGTAGTCTCTTTGGTTACTCCTCGTATCCCATTCCTGAAAAGTGTGAGGATACACCACACAAGCGACATCGCTGCTCTAAAACCCAGATAAATGATCATGAGCATCGAAAATTAATTGTGTTTGAGATGATTAAAGGATTTGATCAGGGAGTTAAGAGTGAATCTGCTTATTATGTTGGGAGAGTTCAGAGCAAGGGAGGATATCCTCAACATTGGAACCAGGCTGTTCAGGGGTGATGTCAGGGAGCACTTGCTTCGCACAAGGGGGTGTGGGAAGCTGGAACTCTCTTCCCCCAAAAAGCTGTCCAGGCCGAGGGTCGATGGGACATTTCAAAACTGTCAGCCATAGATTTTTGTCGGGCAGAGGTGTTAAGGGCTTAACAGGACAAAGGCGGGCAGGTGGAGTTAAGATACGGGTCAGCCATGATCTGACTGAACGGGAGAACAGGTTCGAGGGGATGAATGGCCTCCCCCCCCCCGATCCGAAGGTATTCGCTGTGACCAGGTTGTGGCTATCTGAATTGGGCTAATGGAGCCGGCACTGGTGGGGGTGGGGAGGATGGGGGTGGGTGGTAAGGGTGTGGGGGTCGGGGGGGTGGAGGTGTGGGGGTGTGCGGGGGCTGGGTAGGTGGGGTGGGGGTGTGGGGGTGGGGTGTGTGGGTGTGGGGGGGCTGGGTGGGGGAGGTGGGTGTGGGGGTGGTGGGGGTGGGTGGTGCGGGTGGGTGTGGGTGGTGGGTGCGGGTGGGGGGTGGGGTGGGGGTGTGGAGGGGCTGGGTGTGGGGGTGTGGGGGGGCTGGGTGGGGGAGGTGGGTGTGGGTGCGGTGGGGGTGGGGTGGTGTGGGGATGGGGTGGGGGGTGGGGGTGGGTGTGAGGGGGTGGGCGTGGGTGGTGGGTGTGGGTGGTGGGTGCGGGTGGGGGGTGGGGTGCGGGTGGGGGGTGGGGTGGGGTGTGGGGGGAGGGGGTGTCGGGGGGGTGGGTCCCCAGAATCAGTACTGCAAGTGTGTCTTTAGGAAGGCATCATGAAAATTAATCCAACTGAGGCTCAATCAAACTATAAGAAGCTTAACATGAACATAAATCAGTGTTTTCATCAATTGTGTAACGAACGTTGATGCCCCATTGTTCTTGTCTCTCCCACCGTAAGAAACAGTTTGTGAGCGTTTGAGTAACGTTTACTTACCGTTGCCGCTTGTGATGCTCCTGATTTCAGACCAGCCGCGGCGGTGATGGCTGAGAGGCTGAGCGAGAGCTCGCTTGTTGTGAGTGGGAGTGTGAGGAGCAGAATATTTCAAATCTCTCTCCGTGCGTCACCTTACATCAGGTGGAGGCAGCAGCCCCCTGTTCTGAGGGAAAGTAAAAATCAGCCAATGACTGATTGAGAGGGGAATGCCCTATTGTTGCCCTTTGAGAGGGGTAAGTGTCCAGAATGGTGCTGGGTTGGCAGTGCATTGTCAGGTGGAGGTGCTAAAGCGTGTGTTTATCTGTCTGTCCAGGTGGGTGTTGGAAGGCTACAACAGGAGGGCAGCCGGGTGGGTATTCTGAAAGGGCAAAATCAAATTTGAAATTTGGATGCCCCCCTTGAGGAGAATGCTGCCCCCCCTTAAGCAAATAACACCTACTTACTGCCAGTCCCAAAGGAGGAACGGAAATCTTGCTCCATATTTTAAAAGCAATCTCAGTTAAGATCACTGTCTCTACACTAATCGGAGACAGCAAAGCTCTCAATGTTAACTCCAGCGCAGGGGGCAGATGAGACCTGACTGAGAAATGTAGACAAGCTGATCCTATGGTGGTGGAAGCAGAGTCTTTGAATATTTTTAAGGCGGAGGTGGATAGATTCTTGGTACGCAAGGCGGTGATAGGTTATCGGGGGCAGGTGGGATGCAGATTTCAGGTTACAATCAGATCAGCCATGATCTTAGTAAATGGCGGAGCAGGATCGAGGGGCTGAATGGCCTCCTGCTCCTTGTTCATATGTTTGTACAACATCTCTTTCTTAAAGAGATAAGAAACGCAAATAAAACAAAACAACCCCAGGACCCTGATACAAGAACAAAGACGCTGGGAATGTAAAATAGGCCCTTTAATATCTGAAAAGAGGGAACATATTCATCATCCAACTCTGAAGAAGAGTCAGACGGACTCGAAATGTTAACTCTGTCTCCCTCTCCACAGATGCTGCCAGGGCTGCTGAGTTTTTGCAGCATTTTCTGTTTGATAACATATTCATCTTACCTCTTTGCATGGACCCTTCATCAGATCGACATGTTTCAGATGTTGATAGTGCAGTTGCTATTCGCAGTGTTTTTATTTGCAGTCGTTGTCGGTTTGCTAAACTCACTGGATTGAGTGTCTATCGTTCACTGAATTTACAGAGTGTCTCTTTGACACTGATGCAGCGATTAGTCAGGCTAAACCAATTACCTCCCACTTGAATGATACTTTCTGAATGGGGCATTTGAAGATAATTATTAATGCGATGTTTGCTGTGGAATTTAGGTTATACCATTAGCACATATGCCTGTTCTCACTTTGCAATGATGGTGCTAAGCTTGAAACACTAACAAGGTAAACATTATGGAGATTATTCTGAAAATATCGTGTGCGGTGATTGAGGAACATCATTTGTTACCATATCTGCTATTGTGATTTTCCTTTCAGAAATGATAATAGTTTAGAAATATACATTCCTTTTTTTAAACTGTATTTTTAAAAATTTATTCTTTCATGGGATGAAGGCGTCGTCAACAAGACCAACGTTTGTTGCCCATCCCTAATTGCCCTTGAACTGAGTGACTCGCCAGGGCCACTTCAGACAGTAGTTAAAAGAGTCAACCACATTGCTTTGGGGTTGAAGTCTCATGTAGGCCAGACCAGGTAAGGATGGCAGATTTCCTTCCCTAAAGGACATTCATGAGCTGGAAGGGTTTTTGCAACAATCAATGATGGTTGTCATGGGCACCGTTACACAGACTAGCTTTATATTTGAACTTCAATTCCACCACCAGCTGCCATGGTGGGATTTGGACCCATGTCCCCATAGCATTAGCCTGGGCCTGTGGATTACTAGTCCAGTGACATTACCACTACACCACCATCTCTCCCCATGTCTCTGAAAGGAAGAATGTGTGCATTCTGAAAGTTGACTCCATTATTTCCCATTTTCAGTGTTTTTGTTTGTAGTTCTCTCCTGTCTCCCTCTTTCATCACTTCTTCCATCCTACTTCAACCGCCCCAGTCAAGATGAGCGTAAAGATGTGACTTGCCCATTGGATTGTGTGACTGGTCCCTGAGCTGTGCACAAAAACATGTACGGGAACAAGAGTACATCGTTTAGCCCCTTGAGTCTGTTCTGCCACTCAATGAGATCATGGCTAATCTGTGACCTAACTTTATATGCCTGCCTTTTTCCCATGTTTCTCAGAGGAGATAGTGGTATAGTGCTGTTGTTGCTGGACAAGTATTCTAGAGACCAACAGTAATGCTCTGGGGACCTGGGTTCAAATCCCACTACAGCAGATGGTGAAATCTGAATCCAATAAAAGTCTGATGATGACCATGGTTAAAACCCGTCTGGTTCACTAATGCCCTCTTTAGGGGCATCCTTACCTGGCCTACATGTGACTTCAGACCCCATAGAAATGTGGTTGACTCTAAAATACCCTCTGAACAAGGGCAATTAGGGATGGGCAATAACAATTCCCATGTACAAATAAAAATCTATCAATCTCAGTTGACCTAGTTGCCAATTGAGTTCCAAACTTCTAGAACCCTTTGTATGTAGAAATGCTTCATTTCTGGCTTAGCCCTGTACTTCCCAACTAGTGGAAATTGTTTCTCACTATCCTACTCGATCAGTTTTCCTTAAATACTTCCATCAAATCACTTTTGAAATTCCAGGAAATGCAGCCTTAGTTTGTGCAATCTCTATTCTAATTAAATAGATATAAGAAATATATTGGCCCCTCGAGCCTGCTCTGCTTTTCGATAAGATCATGGCTGATCTGATTGTGCTCTTAACTCCACTTTCCTGCCTGTCCCCCCATAACCCTTGACTCCCTTGTCGATCAAAAATTGGTCTGACTCAGCCTTGAATATATTCAATGACCTAGTCCCCACTGTTGCCGGGGGAGAGAATTCCAAACACTAAAGACCCTCTGAGAGAAGAGATTCTTCCTCATCTTCCTCTTAAATGGGAGACCCCCTACTTGGAAACTGTGCCCCCTCGTTCCAGATTCCCCTGCAAAAGGAAATATCCAGCCAGCATCCACCCTGCTGAGCCCCCTCAGAATCTAATGCATTTCAATAGGATCATCACTTCTAAACGCTAATGGATACAGGGCCAACCTGCTCAATCTCTTCTCACAAGACAAACCCTTCACCCAGGAATCAGCCTAGTGAATCTGCTCTGAACTGCTTCCAATGCAAGTATATCTCTTCTTAATTCTATTATTCTAGTATACTACAATTCCTCCAAGGTCAACATATCCTTCCTAAGGTGCAGTGTCCAGAACAGAAGACATTACTAGTGTGGCCTAAGCAGGGCTTTGTATCGCTGTATCATAACTTCTAATCCATTGGGGTCTAATCCTCTAGATATAAAAGCCTCCATTCCATTAACTTTTTGGATTATTTTCTGTACCTGTTCATAGCATTTTAATAACTGGACTTGCTTTTCTGATCCCTCGAGCCCCTTCCTCCCTACTTTGCTTCCAACCTCACCACTGATGGTCAACTTGAGACTGGGAGCTCACTGTGACATTAAAACTAACTACGACCAACCAGTGGGACATTAGTACACGAAACAATGTCCCTCCTATACACTCCAGCACTGAAAGACATGGTGGGAGCGGGTGGTGTATAATTTTAACAAGCAGTAAATCCACAGGATCAGGCGGAATTCCAATTTTACAGCCTGCCCAATACTACTGTCCTGGAGAGTGGAGTCAGGCATGGTTTAAAAGCAGCGTTACACCTGACCCCATCAAATTCTTTTTTTTATATCTGTTCATGGGACATGGGTGTCGCTGGCTAAGCCAGCATTTATTACCCACCCCTAGTTGCCCTTGAGAAAGTGGTGGTGAGCTGCCTACTTGAACCGCTGCAGTCCATGTGGTGGCAGAATGCCCACAGTGCTGTTAGGAAGGGAATTCTGAGATGGATTCTATGTTTTGTATTGAATTCCAATTACATCTGACGCATTTTTTTTAATGACCTCTTAAAATTAAATAAGTCCACATTTCTCCTATAAATCACTTTCCAAAAAGCCAAAACTGAGTCTGTCTGATTTTCCATTATCGAATCAAGGAATGAGTCACGATTGAATGTAACTATGCAAGTCACTTCCCCTTGAGATGCAAGAAGCCCTTATATCACCAAAGGAGGAATTATCATATCCCAAAGAGCATAACAGCCAAAATTACTTTCTGAAATGCACTTTTGTTTTGTAAGTAAACATTGCAACCAATTTACACACAGCAAGGTCCCTTGAACAGCAGATGGAGAGCCGATTTGATTTTGGTGGTTACCAGAGTTGGAGAAGAGCAATATGGACTCGAAACTTTAAACTCTGTTTCTCTGTCCACAGATGAGTTTTTCCAGCATTTTCTGTTTTGACTTTGGTCGTGTTGATTGAGACAGCTACATGTAAATAGGGAGGTCTTGTGGTGCAGTGGGTAGTGCCCCTGTCTCTCAGCTAGGAGCTCTGGGTTCAAGTCCCACTTCAGGACTCAATAGCCATGGAAGGTGTATTCATAATGTGGTCAAAAGCCTGTAAATCCTTCTAATGTGCTTGATGGTAGGTGGTAAGAGCAGGTGAGTTTCCTGGTCAGCTGTACTGCAGAAGGCAACACTGTAGTGCTTTGCCAAGCATAATCATGGTCCCATCCAATGGAAGTTGATGGCTGCTGATGCCCTCCCTTAAGGGCATGGTACCTGAAGGAGGAGGTGTTGGTTGAGGCAGCAATATTGACCAGGGCACGTAAGAAACTGGGTGCACTTGCTCAAACAGTTCTACAGGATCCTTAATGCCCATCTGATCAGGCACCTCAGTTTTAACATTTCATCCATAACATGGTAACTCTGACAATGAATGCTGTACTGAGTGTCAACCTAAATTATATGTTCAAGCTCCAGTTTGGAGCTTGAACCCATGACCTTATAACTCAAGAGGTAAAAAAGTACCAACTGACTTGAGCTGAGACTAGATGCTACAGTTACACAGATATAACTCAAGATAAAAATGGCTAAAAATGCTAACTTTCCACGACGTGAAGGTATTACATTTGAGGAAAGACCTAAAGACCGTTCCCTCATGCTTCTGGCAGTATTGAAGGAACCACAGGGACATGTGGCACTGGTGAGGAGATGTGGATGTGAATAATGAGGACATGTTTGAGGTAAATAAACCTGGTGATGTAACACAATCTCAGAAACGCTCTGTTCACTGCAAATATGCGTGGGTGTGGGAAATATTTTTTTTTAAAATCAGTTTTCAGCCAATGCATTCAAGTTCGTTGCATTGAAACTAGTGGTTGATCAGCCCTCAGGGTTGGTTCCATTTTTGGCAGTTGATTTTTTGGGATGTTGTTACGGAGCACGTGCAGAATCAATGCACAGTGCCAGAAGGGGGCAATATTTGTGTGGAAGCAGCGCATTGTCAGGTAATGGTGGGACTACACAACTGGTCAGTCAAAATTTGAAACGCTGAAAAAAGATTTCGAATCATATATTCATAAGATAGTACAGCACTGAAGCGGGCCATTCGGCCCATCGAGTCTGTGTCGGCTCTTTCGAGGAGCTATCCAGTTAGTCCCATTCCCCCACTCTTTCCTCATATCTCAGCCATTCTTTCTCCTTCAAGTATTTATCCAATTCCATTTTGAAAACTCCTGTTGAATCAGTATCAACACCCAATCTGGCAGTGAATTCCAGATCCGAACTACTCATTGCTTACGAATATACAAACATATGAACATGTGAATTCGGAGCAGGAGTAGGCCATTCGGCCCCATTCAAGCCTGCTCTGCCATTTGATAAGATTATGGCTAATCTGATTGTGGCCTCAACCTCTACTTCCCTGCCTACCCCCTATAACCTTTGACTCTCTTGTCAGTCAAGAATCCATCTAACTCAGCTTTAAAATTATTCAATGATCCAGCCTCCACTGCTTTCTGGGGAGGAAAATTCATCAGACTAACGACCGTCTGAGAGAAAAGAATGCTCCTCATCTCCGACTTAAATGGGAAACCCCTTATTTGTGTCCCATGGTTCTAGTCTCTCCCAGAAGGGGAAACATCCTCTCAGCATCTCTCCTGTCAAGTCCCCTCAGGATCTTATATGTCTCAATAAGATCACCTCTCATTCTCCTAAACTCCAATGGATACAGGCCCAACCTGTCCAAATTTCCTCATAAGATAACCACCCCCATCCCAGGTATCATTCGAATGAACCTTCCCTGAACTTCTTCTGATGCAATTCTATCTCTTCTTAAGTAAGGAGACCAAAACTGTACATAGTACTGCAGATATGGCCTCACTAAGGCCCTGTACAACTGTGACAGAACTTCCCTACTTTATATTCCATTCCTCTGGCAATAAACAACAGCATTCCATTTGCCTTCCTAATCACTTGCCATACCTGCATACTAACTTTCTGTGATTCATGTACCAGGTCAGCCAGATTTCTCTGTACCACCGAGTTCTGCAATCTCTCTCCTTCTAAATAGTATACTGCTTTCCTGTTCGTCTGGCCAAAGTGAACGAGTTCATCTTTTCCCACATTATATTCCATCTGCCAAACTTTTGCCGCTCAACCTATCTATATACCTTTGTGGTCTCCTTATGTCCTCTTCACAACTTACTCTACTATGCATCTTTGTGTCATTGGCAAATTTAGCAACCATACATTCTGTTCTTCATCCAGGTCATTGACATAGATTGTAAATAGTTGATGCTCCAGCACTGATCCATGTGGCACTCTACTAGTTCCAGCTCGCTGACACGAACATGACCCATTTATCCCTACTCTTGATTCCTGTTTGCTAACCAATCCTCTATCCATGCTCATATGTTACTCCCTACACCATGAACTCTTATTTTGTGTAGTAACCTTTGATGTGGCACCTTATCAAATGCCTTTTGGAAATCCAAGTACACCACATCTACAGGTTCCCCTTTATCCACATTGCTTGTCACTTCCTCAAAGAAAGCTAATAAATTAGTCAAACATGATTTCCCTTTCACAAAGCCATGGTGACTCTTCTTTATCTCATTAAGATTTTCTAAGTGCCCTGCTATAGCCTCATTAATAATAGATTTTAGCATTTTCCCTATGACAGATGTTAGGCTAACTAGCCTGTAGCTTCCTACTTTCTGTCTTCCTCTTTCTTGAATAGAGAAGTTACATTCACTATTTTCCAATCTGATTGGACTTTTTCAGAATCTGGGGAATTTTGGGAAATTACAACCAATGCAGCCACTTCTTTTAAGACCCAGGGATGCTGAGCATCAGTCCTGGAGACCCCTCAGTCTTCAGTTCTAATACTTTTCTCAGCACCCTTTCCCTGGTGATTGTAATTGCTTTGTATTCCTCCCTCCCTTTCACCTCTTGATTTATAAGCATTTCTGGGATGTTATTTGGGTCTTCTACAGTGAAGGCAGAGACAAATATCTGTTCAATGCTTCCATCACCTCCTTATTTCCCATTATTAAACCCCCAGACTCACCCGCTGGAGGAACAGCCCTCACTTTAGTTAACCTTTTCCTTTTAAATGTTTGTGGAAGCTCTTACTATCTGCTTTTATATTTCTAGCTAGCTTTCCCTCATACTCTATTTTCTCCCTCATTTTTTTACTCATTCTTTACTAGGTTTTAAATTCTGACCTACTACTAATCTTTGCACAACTGTACTTTTTTTCTTTCAATTTGATACTATCCTTAACTTCCTTAGTCATCCATGGATGCTGCATCCTTCTCACAGAGTCTTTCTTTCTCACTGGAATGTATCTTTTCAAAAATGAGAATTTTGAAATATCTCCTTAAACATTTGTCTAAGCACCTCTACTGTCCTACCCTTTAACCTACTTTCCCAGTTCACTTTAGCCAGCTCATACCCTTGTAATTGCCTTTATTTAAGTTTAAAACACTAGTCTTAGACCCACACTTCTTACCCTCAAACTGAATGTAAAATTCAAGCATGTTATGATCACTGTTACCTAGAGACTCCTTTACTATGAGGTCATGAATTAATCTTACCTCATTGCACATTGCCAGGTCTAGGACTGCAGCGGTTCAAGAAGGCAGCTCACCACCACCTCCTTCAGGGCAAATAGGGAAGGGCAATAAATGCTGGCTCAGCCAGCGAAGCCCACATCCCGCGAATGAATAAAAAAATAAGAATAGCCTACTTTCTGGTTGGCTCTAGAACATGCTTCCCAAAGAAATTGTCGTGCACACATTCTATGTGTTAATTCCAACAATGGGGGTATGTTGAGGAAGAATGAGTATTGTATTGTTGAAGAAGCCTGTACCTTAAAGAAGGTTTATTTCCAAGACAGCAAAGTAAAGTCACAGACTCTCCCAGTTCCTCCCAGACACCCAGAGTTAACTAGTTTATATATTGTTGCAATGATTCCCCAATCCTTCGACAATTGGGGGCAGCTATGCTTAATTACCAACTTAACGCATGCATTCTGTTGCAGTACAATTTCAACATTAACATTATGAACTTATCTTCCAGGATACTTTTGCCAACCTGATTTGTCCAATCTATATGTAGATTAAAATCGCCCATGTTCATTGCGGTACTTTTCTCACAAGCCCCCATTATTTATTCCTGCATACTCTGTCCTACAGTGCAGCTACTGATAGGGAGCCTATATACTACTCCCACCAGTGACTTATTTCCTTTTCTATTCCTTATCCCTCAGGTTGCCTTCAGTCCTTTTTCCAACCACCTTAACTCTGTGCCTGCTGCTTATTGACTCTTCAGCCATTGGATACTGTTTCTCTTGATTTAGTCTGCCTAAAATCTCCATTGCTTTAAACATCTCTATCAAATCTCCTCTTAGCCGTCTCTGCTCTGAGGGGAACTGTGGTAAAGTGAGGTACCCTGTCTCTTTAAGAGAATGCAAGTGTACTGATCATGTGATATCACTGATGAATCACTGTACAGAGTGGGCAACTGGGAACTGTAAGTCTAGTCCTGAAGGTTTCTGAGTGAGCACGTATGATCTGCTGCTCTGCCCCATGTCTCAATAAACCATCATTGTTTATTCTTACATCAGTCTCTCCCTGTTGCTGATTGTAAGCAGCAATTGATGAGAACATAGGAAGGCGTGCAGTTAGAGTTCGCTTGGCCAACAAACTCATTTACCTAAGACATAAAGGGAACAATCTCGGCTTCTCCAATCTATCCAGGTAACTGTAACCCCACATCCCTGGAATCATTCTAGTAAATCTCTTCTGTACCCTCTCTAAAGCCTTCAAGTCCTTCCTAAAGTGTGGTGCCCAGAATTCGACACAATATTCCAGCTGTGGCTGAACTAGTGTTTTAAATAAGTTTTAGCGTAACTTTTTGGTTTTTGTACTCTGTACTCTATTATTTAAAGCCCAGGATCCCATATGCTTTATGAATTGCTTTGTTAACTTGTCCTGCCACCTTTAAAGATTCATGCGCGGACATCCGTAGATCTCTCTGTTTGTGCACCCCTGTTAAAATTGCACCATTTAGTTTGTATCGTCTCTCTTCAATCTTCTGTCATTCTTCTTTCCTCTGCCATGTATCCACAGATTCCGCCAGCCTCCCTCTGCTCTCTTGTGCTCTCTCCTCACTGTTTACTACGCTTCCAAATTTCTTATCATCTGCAAATTTTGAAATTATTCCCTATGCCTTGAAGCTCAAGTCATTAACGTATAATATTTATATAGCACCGTTCACATCCTCAGGCCATCTAAAAGCGCTTTACAGTGAGTGAAGTACTTTTAGGAGTGTAGCCGCTGTCGCAATATAGGAGATGCAGTTTCCCCCAGTTTGCGCACAGCAAGCTCACGCAAACAGCAAAACGATAATGGCCATATAATCCGTTTTAGCGATGGTGGTTGAGGAATAACTATTAGGAAGATTTTTTATATCCACCTGAGAGGACTGACAGGGCCTCACTTTAACTTTTCATTTGAAAGATGGCACCGACAACAGTGCAGCGCTCCCTCAGTATTGCACAAAACTTTTATTTTATTTTATTCTTTCACAGGGATGTGGGCGTCGCTGGCTGGGCCAGCATTTATTGCCCATCCCTAGTTGCCCCTTGAGAAGGTGGTGGTGAGCTGCCTTCTTGAACTGCTGCAGCCCATGTGGTGTAGGTACACCCACAGTGCTGTTAGGAACAGAGTTCCAGGATTTTGACCCAGTGACAGTGAAGGAACGGCCGATATATTTCCAAGTCAGGATGGTGAGCGGCTTGGAGGGGAACTTGCAGGTGGTGGTGTTTCCACCGATCTGCTGTCCCTGTGCTTCTATGTGGTAGAGGTTGCGGGTTTGGAAGGAGCCTTGGTGAGTTGCTGCATTGAGTTGATTGTGCGCTTAAGTTCCTGAGGTGGGACTTGAACCCACAATCCACTGACTCAGGGTCACACACTGGGCTACAGCTGAGGTCTAAAGAGCAGGTTAACAATTTGGATGTAGAGCTTTGAGCAAAAGGAAGAGTGTGGCTGAGCTGCTGGGTACTTCCAGCTTTTTCCTTCTCCATCAGATCTCCAGCACCAAAGACGTTATGTTGCAGCCTTGAAATAATTTACTTCCATCATCATTTACAAATGATACTTGCTGCTTCATGGTGTCCAAGTGCACTGCATGTAGAACTACCAGGTATGACAGGCTAATGATCTGGGGACACGGCTTCACATCCCACCATGCCAGTTGGTGCAGTTTATCATTAAATTCAAAAAAAGAAGCTACTCTCAGTAATGGTGACCATGAAACCATTGTCCATTGTCATAAAAACCCATCTGGTTCAATAATGTCCTTTAGGGAAGGAAATCTGCCATCCTTACTCAGTCTGGCCTACATGTGACTCCAGACCCACAGCAATGGGGTTGACTCTTAACTGCCCCTCTGAAATGGCCTGGCAAGCCACTCAGTTCAAGGGAACTCCGGGATAGGAAACAAATGCTAGCCTTGCCAGTAACGCCCACGTCCCATGAAAGAATAAAGTACACCCTGACCATCCCTAACTAATTTGCACAGAGTTAGGAAGGGTTGCTGCTGGGTGAGTCAAACACGTTTAGGGCTGGAAAGGGCCAAATCAGCTAGTGGTCCCATTCTTGATTAATAGCCAGAGCGTGATAAGTGTATGGAAGTGAATGTAAAGTGAGAGCAGGGTTTGGCCCAGCTGTTAAAATAAAGATGTGCACCTTTCACGAATCTCAGAACATCCCAAAGCACTTTACGGCCAATGAAATATTTATTGAAGTGTCGTCATTGTTAAAATGTAGGAAGCATGGCAGCAAACTTGTGCATAGCAAGATCCCACAAACAGCAACGTAATAATGACCAGATAATCTGTTTTTCAAGGTGTTGGTTGTGGGATAAGCATTGGAGGACAACAGAAATAATTCCTCTGATCTCCAGAGATTCAGAAAGCACAGATGAGGCTATTCAGCCCATCAAGCCTGTGCTGACTCTTTGAAAGAACTATCCAATGAGCCCTTTGCTCTTTCCCTTCCAAATTTCTCTTTTTGAGTAGACATCAAATTCCCTTTTTGAAAGTTGCCATAGAATCTGCTCCCACCTCCCTTTCAAGTAATGCATTCCGGATCATGCAACCCCCTTCCTAAAGTGCCATTTGATCTGTTGCATACAACTGAGAGGCAGATGGGGGCCACAATTTAACATTTCATCCAGTGGGCAGCACCCCTAGCAGGGTCACACTCCCTCGGTACCACACTGTGTGAGTCAACCCGTTGTGGAATGAGACTTGAATCAACAGCCCCTTGACTCTCCGAACAAAGTCACCTGACTATTGAAGCTAACCTGCTTTTTAGACCTCACCTGTGGCCCAGTGTGCAGCCCTGAGTCTGTAGACTGTGGGTCTAAGTCCCACTTCAGGGACTTAGGCACACAATAAATTCAATGCAACAACTTCTCCTTGACTCTGACCTTTCCTGATTAATACTCCACTGGTGCCTTAGCCTAAGGTGTTAATGACATCAATCCCTCATGCAGCAAGCGCTAATGCCCATTGAAAATTCTGTAAATAGAACCATCGAATGGTCACAGTTCATAAGGAAGCCCCTCAGGCGATGGGCAAGATATTTACATACAGTTTCACTGTTATTAATATTAACACATGGCGGTGGGAGATGAATGACTGTAGTGGTTCTCCAGCTTATCTGCTGTAGATTCAGTGGAATACATGCAGAAACCCCAGTGAAACAACATAAGCCACAATTTCCCTGTTTCCCTGCAGTTCTATAAATCTTATGCCAAAGTATGGCAGATGGTTGGGAGAACCCTATGAAAATGCCCACCCCCCATGTTTTCCATTTTAATTCTCGACAGGAAAGCTTTATTCCCAGGAAGTCAAAGTACTGTGCATAGCATGTAGACAGAGTTGCAAGACTTACAGTATATTGTAGACATATACATATTAATAATACAATAATGTCTTGAATGGCCTTAATTTAGTATAAAGTCACCCGCAAAAGTCTAGTAATTATCACAGATTGTATTATAACTGCGAATTTTAGGATAACAATGTCAGATGAGAGGATTAAGGGACAAAGACACATAGATGGAGTTAAGATAACAGATTCAGCATGATCTAATTGAATGAGGGAACAGGTGTGAGGGGCTGAATGGCCTTCTCCGTTTCCTGTGTGTCCACTAATAATGTCTAGCTGCACAGGTTCTGTATTGCAGTAAAGATTATTATCCGGTTATAGTGTTGCTTCTGCTTCTAGTGCTTTTGTTAGCTATCTGCCCTTCCTCTGTTACAGAGGAGCTGGCAATAACTTGCATTTACAAATCACCTTGAGCATAGGAGAGTGTTCTTGGATGTTTCACTGTACATATACAGAAAGACGAATGCTGAGCTAAAGAAGGAGAGGTGGTTAAAAAGCCTGGTCAATGAGATGGCTTTTAAGGAGAAGAGAAATTGTGGAGAGGGGGAAGGAGGTTTAAGGAAGGAATTGTGGGGAGTGAAACCAAAGCATCTGAAGGCACAATTGTGACGGGTGAGGCAAAATGGAAGGAAGTTTGCCCAAGAGATGCTCAATGATCATTGGATAAACTGTTAGCAGCTTTACTACAGTCTGTATAATAATGATAATACAGCAGGGCACATTTCCAATTGGAATGACAATAATACACTATGCACTTCCACCAAGTTAATGAGACCATCTAGGACCACTCAATGGGAATCACATTTCATGTTCAACCAGTCATGTATCTAACATGCATGGAAACCTATTATTATGGAGCTTTTGCATAGAATTTCATAGAATGTACAGCATAATAACGGCCTATTTGGCCCAACTAGCTCAAGCTGGTGGTTATGCTTCACACAAGCTTCCTCCTTCCTGTCTCCATCTAGCCGTATCTATTTCATTCTCTCTCATGTGATTATCCAGCTTACCCTTAAGTCTCCAAACCAAATTGTGGAGGAATCCACACAGACAGAGTTTCTGATTGCCAGTACGGAGTAGAGACACATCCAACCTACTTAAATACATAGAATGTTGGCAAGAGCAAAGGCTTAGTGCCACCCTACTGCACACAGGGGGCAGTTAAACTTTGACCAACTGAAACTAGACAGCTCCCCAGCACTGAGCTCTGGCAAGCTTTCCACTACTTGTTCAGTCAGGACCACCCAGCTTATCAGGGCACCTGCCTGCAAGGTTATCTGGTGCTGAGTGGGAAGAATCCCGACTCTGAGTGATGGGTCCACCTCTCTGATTCCATTCATGAGCCAGGCTACCTGGCCAATCATCAACAACGCTTGGCAAAGTTGCAAACATGCTTGGATCTGGCATAGGGCTACTGTGTTCAGATTGAGATTCGATTTGGTCCCAAACTTCCATGGCTGAGTATCTCATATCAGAACCAGTACAACACCCACACTTACCTCCACCATCAGTCTAGGAGGATAGTCACTTCATGGTCATTAGGAAATTGCCAAGTGGCAGATCTTGTGAGACTGTCATCAGACACTAGCAGCTCCTCATGAACTGCTCGCTAGGCAATATGGCTATGTAGTACCACCATCATTTTGGCCTTGGCATAGATTCACAGCATAACCCACCCACTAGTGACTCCACCAATCAGAGGTATGGAGATTCAGCAGTGGCTTCTCGCTTCTCTGTAGCCCAATAATTACCAGTACCAAAGGCTGGATAAATAAGCATATATGCTCTGAGAACTCAAAGTTCCTCTAATTCTGGCCCCACCCTACTATTGGCATGCATGCATTCAGCTTTCTAGTTCCTCAGGTCTGGAATTCCCTCCATTAACCACTCCACTTCTCTCTCACCTCCTTAAAACACTCCTTAAAATCTACCACTTGGTCAGCTGTCTGATCATCGCCTTCTTTGTCAAATACTGCTGCCGTGCCCAGTGAATGTATGTCATGTTATGAACTTTCAGTCAATACTTTTATAAATTTGGACACAAACAAGCTGTTAAGATGGCTGCCACAAATCATGTGACTTTTGATATTTGGACTACAGACAGCATCAAGTCTCCAGCGATTGCCTAATTAAATATGGACATAGATGAGGGTACCTCACAGCCATTAGTGGAATTTGCACATCTCATTGTTTAAGAATGGACCAACACCTAAAGAGTTTCCAGATGGCTTGTTTCCATGTTTCATACCAGACAAAAGGGAAGATTGAACTTCAATGGCCGCTAGCAACACCCCCTTGTATCATGATGGCCTCCCCCATCCAAACTAGACTGACTGATTACAGGGACTGCACCCTTATTACCCAGGATTCAGCAGATCCATCAGTCATCAGTCAGACCTGAGAACCAGACCCAGAAACTAGCTGCAAGTTGTCGAGCAGCCAAAGTACTTAACCTGTTCCAAAGGTTTCAAAGTTCAACCGAGAAACAGCCTCCTAGATATTCAACTACAAGAAACCTTGCAAACTGCTGTGAACCCTTTGCTTTACAAGGCCCTTACTTCAACTTTAAATCATTAAATCCATTCACAAAACCACATGCTTGCCATGTGGGAGACTGGAAATCGTAAATCAGAGATGAAATTAACTGTAATCTGTAAGAGTGCACCATCTTTATCTGTGTTCAATCTTTGTGTGTGTGTGTGTGTGTGTGTGTGTGTGCAGGAGACTGGGAGTGTGTCCTTGCATTGATCTGGGTAAGTGTGTGAAAGTAAATGACCTTCTTTATTTTTAAATTCATGAAAGCTTGCTGCTGAACTATATAATTGGAATACACACTCCATGAGTAAAAAAAGGCACGCCTCTTTCTATACAAAAACCTACGGGTTACAGGCAGTAAGAAAGAGGATGCATTCTGTCCGTGACAGAATTGGAGCTGCATCAAGGATTTAAATCCATTGGAGCAAAGAAAGCCAAATCTGACTTCAAAGGATAATTGGAAGTAGAGGGAAAAGTGACATAGCCAAAATTGTTGAAACAATAACAAAAGGGAATACAGCTCTAAGCTTTGTGAATACTAACAACAGAAAGTAAGATGGCTGACTTTGACATTAAAGCATTCATGCAACAGGGGGACTTAACTTGGGCTAAATTCGTGGCCCTAACCATAGAACAGCTAACAGTCATAGCTAAACAGGCAGAATTTAATATACTTCACAAAGCACGGAAGCTCGAGGTATTAAAAATTACCAGCTGAGCAACTTGGCCTCACCCCAGATTTGGAACAGGCATAAGACATAGAACCTGAAACAGACCTGGTTACCTTAGCCAACATTCACCTAGAAGAATGAAGGCTAGAGTTAGAGTTTCAGGCAAGGGAAAAAGAAGGAGGAAGGGAATCCCCGAAGGAAAGGGAGGAGGAAGAATTCGAGGAACGAAAATGGGAGCGGGCCTTCCAACTGGAGAAAGAACTACGAGCTCAAGAGGATCAGGAACTAAGGCAGATTGATGCAGCTGTGGAAAACATGTCCTTATCGAGATGGCCGCTGTTAATTCAACTATCGCTAGCTCAGAAACAAATTTTGGTTTCTTGAAGCATTCTCGACTGGTGTCCAAGTTGGAAGAAGAGGATGTGGAAACCTAACTTCACAGCCATAGAGAAGGTGGCAGGTCAGTTAAAGTGGCAGGCAGGGTCTTGGACTCTCATAATGCAGGGTCAGCTGGTAGGAAAAACCCATGAGGTTTACTCTATGTTGCTTTCAGACAGTTCTGCAGGTTATGATCAGAAGAAGGGTGCTATCCTAAGTCCCTATGAAGCTGTACAAGAGGTGTACTGCTAACAATTTTTGAACTCTTGTTAAAAACCCACTCAAACTTTCCTCGAATTCGAGAGAATTAAACAGTTAGCATTTGAGCAGTGGGTGCGAGCCCTAAAAATTAACAGTGCTTACGATGGATTAAGGGCAATAATTTTGTTGGAAGAGCTCAAAAACTGCCTCTCGTACAACCTTAAAACCCACGTGGAGGAACAAAGAGTTTCCAAAGCCAGAGACGCAGCTATTGTAGCAGAGGCTAAAAGTTGACCCACAAACCTCTAACTCGGAATACACCTGGGCTTAGTAACTCCTGCAATCTAGAGAGAGATAGGCTGGAGGTAGATGAAACAGAGTAAAGGAGAGCAGGGAGGGAAAAGCAGATCAAACAGAGTAGCGGAGAGCAGGGAGGGAAAAGGAGATCAGTCTCCCACTTTCAAAAGAAAGAACCTGGATGGTAAACTGGCAGGAGCCAGTGTGTTTTCCATGTGGGAAACCTGGGCATATTAAAGAAAATCGTTGGCATGCCAAGAAACCATCAGGGGACACGGCAGTCAGCATAGTATCTGTAGCCATGAGGGTAATGAACCTGAGCTCAACTGTAACCGTGGACAACCAGGATACCGACCAAAGTATTTTACACAAAGGGAACTGCCTCCTTTTGTACCCTAGGCCCCGAGAAAAGAGATAACTATCCTCAGGGGACACTGAATGTCTTCAAACCCTACTTGTAGCAAAGGTTGCAGAGATGCCACCTGAAAGCAGAAGAAATACCACAGTGTCGGTGAAAGGATTTACTGGCAAGTGCTTAGTTCAACTTCACCTGCAGAGTAAGTTGGTCACCAGGGTAGTGACAGTCGGGGTCATTCTGAGCTTGCCAATGGCTGGAGTGGGCGAGGAGACCTGCTGTCGGGCAATGACTTAGCAGGAAGTGCAGTCTTGTGCCCAGAGCAGCCCAAAGACATTGGGGAAAACGATGGGGACAAGCGAAATGCTGGTCAGCTGCAGAGGGCTGAGGAAACCCCTTAAATTACACGAGGGGACGGGAGGTGGGTGATAGAATCGGTAAGGACTAAAGAAAAGCCAGCAGAATTTACAGGTTAGAGCCCGTACAATTTAAAGCAGCCAAAATTACAGAGGCCAGAGGAGGGCCTGTAGAATTGAAAAGGGCCAAAATGGGAGCAAAGGAGGGCAAAGGCACTGGGACAACACCAGCAAAGGCTGAGGGAAGAGTGACGCATGTAGAGCTACTCCAAAGTCCAAATGCAGTCACAGCATTGCACTTCCAAATTTACCAGTCCACTTGGGACCTTCTCTGGTGTTGGTGGGGGGGGCGGGAGGCTGCCATTGGCCAATTCCGTGTTTGCCTGCTGGAGCTTTCAGGAACCTGATTTACAGTTCATTGTTCAAAACTCGGAACTGGCAGGGTAACAGTCAAGAGACTTTTGGCAGTTTCCAAAAAATATCTTCTCCAAGATTTTCTGGGTAATACATTGGGACAGACAGAGGAAGATGCCTGCGGCCAGACTTCCTGTAACAATATCGCTGCTCCATGAAATGCTGGAAGGAATTGTTTTGGGAATTGGGACCAGCTCCTAGATATCAGGTCACCAGCAGCTATCTGCTCAGGGCATCGTTCTTTGTGTGTGTGGGTTTAACTGTACTGGTAACGCCACAAAGCTCACATATCCACATTCCTGTATTTTATGGGGAAAATTGTGTATGAGTTGAACACAGGAAGAAAATAAGGAAAACTTTCAAATTATTAACCACAGAAATAAAAGAAAAATACTGCGGATGCTAGAAATCTGAAATAAAAACAGAGAAACTGTCACTAGGAGGGTTCAAAATTGACAATTGTTGAATAGACTGTCGGTATTTAAAGTTGACAAGGCACCGGGACTGGATGAGATGCATCCAAGGATATTGAAGGAAGTGAGAGTAGAAATTGCAGGGGCACTAGCAATAATCTTTCAGTCTCTCTAGACTCGGGTGGTGCCAGAGGACTGGAGAATTGCAAACATTACATCCTTGTTCAACAGAGGTTGTAAGGATAAGCCCAGCAATTACTGACCAGTCAGTTTAACTTCAGTGGTGGGCAAGATTCTAGAAACAATTATTCGGGATAAGTAGTCATAAGTAGAATTAGTCGTCATATGGAAGAATATAGGTTGATAAGGAAGATCCAGCATGGATTTCTAAAGGGGAAATCGCGTTTAACTAACTTGCAGGAGTTTTTTGAAGAGGTAACAGAAAAGGTCGATGAGGGCGATGCTGTTGATGTGGTGTACATGGACTTTCAGAAGGTAGTTGACACAGTGCCACACAACAGACTTGTTAGAAAAGTTATTGCTCATGGAATAAAAGGGACAGTAGCAAGTTGGATACAAAATTGTTTGAAAAATAGGAAGTAGAGAGTAATGGTCAAAGGATATTTTTCAGGCTGGAGGAAGGTTTGTAGTGGAGCTCCCCAAGGGTCGGTATTGGGACCCTTGCTTTTCCTGATATATATTAATGATCTAGATCTTGCAAGGGACAATTTCACAGTTTGCGGATGATACAAAGCTTGGGAGTGTTGTGAACTGTAAGAAGGACAGTGTGGAACTTCAAGAGGACATAGACAAGTTGGTGGAATGGGCAGAAGAAGTTCAATGCGGCAAATTGTGAGGTGATGCATTTTGGTAGGAAGAACATTTTTAAAAATTCATTCATGGGATGTGGGTGTCGCTGGCTAGGCCAGCATTTATTGTCCATCCCTAATTGCTTTTGTTCAGAGGGCGCTTAAGAGTCAACCACATTGCTGTGGATCTGGAGTCATGTGTAGGCCAGGCCAGGTAAGGACGGCAGATTTCCTTCCCTAAAGGACATTAGTGAACCAGATGGCTTTTTAACAACAATCAACAATGGTTTCATGGTCGTCATCAGACTTTTTACATTTCCTGGTTGTCGCCAGGGCCGACCATGGTTGACTACCCAGGGTGCCATAGTCTTGGTGGGGGGTGGGGGGGTGGTGGGGGGTGGTGCGGGGGGCACCCAGGGCACCATTTTCCCTAAGGACCACCTTGACTGTGCCTCAGTGGGTAGCACTCAGTCCTCTAGGTCAGGAGCTTGAGGATTCAAGTCCCACTGTGGAGACTCAAGCACGAAACCTAAGTTGACCCTCCAGTACTAGTAATGGGGGAGTGCTGCACTATCAGAGGTGCCGTCTCTTGCATGAGATATTATAACTGATTGAACCATCAAGTGAGATGGAAAAGATCACATTTGAAGAAACGCAGAGTTACCCCCCCACAACCCCCAACCCCGCCCCCAGCCACAAGTGTCCTGACCAATATTTGTCCCATGATCAGCCTCACCAAAACAGGTTGCCTGGTCACGACCACATTGCCGTTTGTGGGAGCTTGCTGTGCGCAAATTGGAGCCAATGTTTCCTGCATTTCAGCAGTGACTACACTTCAGAGCTACTTCACTGGCTGTACAATGCTTTGGACTCTCCTGAGGTTGTGAAGGGCGCTGTATAAATGCAAGTCCCTTCTCTGAGTAGCTCAGATAGCCTGAGATTATGTCACTTGTTGATCATTCAGACAGTGGTGTTTAGCCGTTGAGGAGGAAATGTAATTTTTTTTTAAGAATGACCTGGCTCATTCGGTTAAAGCGCTGCGCAGCCACTCTGAGAGAAGAGGTCATGCCTCTTACTCAATATCCAGTCAGGACTATAATAAAAAGTACTGGATTGGCCTCAGTAATGGAATCGTAGAATGGTAACAGCACAGAGAAGGCCATTCAGCCCCATTGTGTCCATGCTGGCCCACTGCAAAAGCAACTCACCTCGTCCAACTCCGCTGCATTTTATTTGTGGCCTTGCACATTTTTTCTTGTCAAATTATCCAACTCCCCTTTGAAGGCCCCGATTGGATCTGGCTCAGTTACCACAGTCTTAGGCAGTGCATTCCACATCCTAACCACAGACTACATTAACCTCTGGGTAAGGAAAAGAGTTCCTGACCTGCTTCTGATGATATTTGTTGGAAAATGCTATCATCAGCAAAGGATGGCCACAGTTATAATAGCCTATTGATTCACTGTCTGAACTTGCTTTTGAAAACTGCATAGTTGAGTGTGATACTGCAGGTTTGTCAGTATTCGTGGAATGCTATTACATCCAAACAAGGAGCAGGAGTAGGCTATTCAGCCCCTCGAGCCTGCTCCGCCATTTAACAAGACCATGGTTGATCGGATAGTAACCTGAAATCTGCATCTCACCTACCCCCCCGATAACCTATCACCCCCTTGCTTACCAAGAGTCTACCCGCCTCTGCCTTAAAAATATTCAAAGACTCTGCTTCCACCACCTTTTCAGGAAGAGAGTTCCAAAGACACACGACCCTCTGAGTAGAAAAAGTTTCACCTCATCCCTGTTTTAAATGGGCAACCCCTTATTTTAAAACAGTGACCCCCTAGTTCTAGATTCTCCCACAAGAGGAAACATCCTCTCCACATCCACCCTGTCAAGACCCCTCAGGATCTTATATGTTTCAATCATGTCGCCTCTTACTCTTCTAAACTCCAGCGGATACAAGCCTAGTCTGTCCAACCTTTCCTCATAAGACAACCCGCCCATTCCAGGTATTAGTCTGGTAAACCTTCTCTGAACTGCTTCCAACGCATTTACATCCTTCCTTAACTAAGGTGACCAGTACTGTACACAGATGCTCCAGATGTGGTCTCACTAGTGCTTCCAACCAGGTACGATACCCTCAGTAGAGCACAGCTCTGGCCATGGCTCAGCTGTGAGCCCACGTCATCCAATCAGCATCCTCTTTTCACCTACGTTAAGATGGTGGACGTGCAGCAACTCAAATCTGTCGGGGAGTCATGTGATGCCCTCTTGCGGATGGCTGAAGAGGCCAATCCATGAGAGGCAGGTTCGGTTTCGAGTGCCGCACACGAAGTGGTTATCCGGTGTTGTTGTGGGTTGTTGTTGTTGGGCTTTGGCACCTGTCGGTAGTTAGGAAGACAGGAATTGCTACACAAAAATGACAGAGGTCCACCTATTTCACCTTCTACCACCGTGGTAGTCACATGATATACAACAATAATGGAGACGTTGACTATTAATAACAACCAACCTCCATTAATGAGTCTACAACAGACTCAGAAATGAGATGTGGAAAACTCCCAGTGGTGGAGAGCTTCAGGAACCATAGGCCCAAAGCCAGCCTGTCCTTCACAAGCACCACACATCAAAAAATTCACCTACTGGATCCCAAAGTGATAATGTTACAAAGTGAGTGATCCAATTTGCATTTAAAATAATCAGCACTATCTGCTCCCATCATCTCCCTCTCTTTCTGATCATCACAGTGTCCTCTTGGTCACAATGCTGAAATAAAAGCCACCTTCAAACAAACATTCAGCATCCTGGGGGTTACCATTGGTCAGAAACTGAACTGGACTAGCCATCGAGGTGTACAAGATTATGAGGGGCATGGACAGGTTGGATGGGGAGCAGGTGTTTCCCTTAGTTGAAGGGTCAGTCACAAGGGGACACAAGTTCAAGGTGAGGGGCAGGAGGTTTAGGCGGGGATGTGAGGAAAAGCTTTTTTACCCAGAGGGTGGTGACGGTCTGGAATGCGCTGCCTGGGAGGGTGATGGAGGCGGGTTGCCTTACATCCTTTAAAAAGTATCTGGATGAGCACTTGGCACATCATAACATTCAAGGCTATGGGCCAAGTGCTGGTAAATGGGATTAGGTAGCTAGGTGAGGTGTTTCTCACGTGTCGGTGCAGACTCGATGGGCCGAAGGGCCTCTTCTGCACTGTGTGATTCTGTGATCTAAATACTGTGGCTACTAGAGCAGGCCAGAGACTGGGAATTCTGCAGGGAGCAGCTCACCTCCTGACTCTCCAAAGCCTGTCCACTATCTACAAGGCACAAGTCAGGAGTGTGATGGAATACTCTCCACTTTCCTGGATGAGTGCAGCTCCCACAACACTCAAGAAGCTTGACACCATCCAGGACAAAGCAGCCCACTTGATTGACACCCCACCCACCCCCTTAAACATTCACTCCCACCACCACCAACACACAGTAGCAGCACTGTGTACCATCTACAGGATGTACAACAGCAACTCACCAAGGGTCTTCAACAGCACCTTCCAAACTCGCAGCCTTTACCATCTAGAAGGACAAGGGGAGCAGACACATGGGAACCCCACCTCCTGGAAGTTCCCCTCCAAGCCACTCACCATCCTGACTTGGAAATATATCAGCCGTTCCTTCACTGTCGCTGGGTCAAAATCCTGGAACTCCCTCCCTAACAGCACTGTGGGTGTACCTACACCACATGGACTGCAGCGGTTCAAGAAGGCAGCTCACCACCACCTTCTCAAGGGGCAATTAGGGATGGGCAATAAATGCTGGCCCAGCCAGCGAAGCCCACGTCCCTTGAAAATATAAATTAAAAAAAAATTCCGAATCAACTTTATAAATCAAACCATCCAATATTTCACACAAAGTCAACTAATATCCTTTGTGCATTTACTTTGTGTCTCTCACCCCCGTGCCTTTGCCTGTCCCCGTGCTCCTATGCAGTGCTAACCCAGTGTCTGCAGTATGGCTGGCAGAAGGCTGCTGATTTCCATTGGGAGGGGGGCTGCAGATGGCCTTGCAGGATGACCTGGAGCAGCTCTGGCCCCAGAAGGCCCGGCCTTGGCCTGCATCACCACGGCATGGACTGCAACAGTTCGGCCTGGCTGGCTGACGGGCGATAGCAAGGGCACCGGCCAAGTGCGGCTTTAAAATCCGAAGAGATTGTGGGATGAGGGAAGTGGGGTGTGAGAAGGAGGGTTAGGTATGGGGATACCATCAACTACGATAGCTTCAGTCCTGCTGCTGAACACAGACAGGGTCATGGCAACTCCGATGCTGACGAGCACCATCTCCCCCATTGGGAGTGAGGACATGTAGCCATGCTTGTCCTCTATTGGCTTCTTCCTGGTGCCTATCGCTTCACCACCTTGTCCTACAAGAGAGGTGGAAGTGTGTTAGTGAGTGTGGTACACTGTGATTGGGTGCCATGGTTGAATAGCTGGCGGTATGTGCAAGCTGCTGTTGTAACATGCCTTTAAGGGAACGCAGCATGGCATCACTAGAGAGGAAGTGCGTCATGCAATTCAGTTTCAGTGTCATATTGGCTTTTAAGCAGTGCACAACTCTGCAGCTCTGATGTTTTCCAGCTTTATACCTCTGTATAAATGTTCCCATGTGCCTAGTCTCAATAAATGACCCCACAACATGTTTGCACAATCCCTTATGAGCGATTGGTGCCTTTTATATCATTATAATACATGACAGCTGTGAGACGCGGATGTGACGCTGTCTATAAGTGTGCGAGGTATGATTGTGAACTATGAGTTGTAGTTGGGAGCAGTGTGCAGGAGGACAGTGTGTTGACCAGTGTGTGAGGGACTCGCGCATTTGGCGGGTTACGGCAATGAAGATACATCAACTGACTTTGAGTATGTGCATAAGGCATTGACCTTCTTGCAGCACTACACTCAGGTCTTTGGGACGACACTACTGGCATTGACTCGGACGTCTATCTGCCACAGACTTCACAGTGTTTGTTGGAGGGCCCGCTAGTGCCCTGTGGATACCCTCTCCTCCCCCTCTACCTCCTGCAGCAGGGCCTCCAGCGCTGTGCCAGAGAATCTTGGAGCTGCTCTCTGGCTTGCTGTGTCATCCTCGTGTCTCTCCCAGGCCAGGTTCACTTCTACAATGACTTAGAGCATCAGCTGCAGCCAAACTGTGCCTTCGCTTTAAGAGGTGTAGTCAGGCTTGAGTTCCTGCTGGCTTCTCACGAAGCTGCAACCCTTGCACAGACACGCAGCCAATCAACATTGTGCTTAGTGTTGGCCGCACGCTGAGATCATTTACTGAGCAAGCAGCGTGAAGTTTGCCTCCTGCCTGTATTGGAGAAAACAGGTGCAGGTGAATAGCGCCTCACAATCCCTGTGGCTAGATTCGGCGGCTATATACCCCGTTCATAGCTTGTCATTGTGACTGTTGTAAGGTTGATGGGTGTCTCACTAAGAGGTCTGGAGGCTGTGGGCTGTGTGGTTGAACATAAAGTGTTTATTGCTAAGACACAATTATATACATATCTCCGAGGCATAGCCCTACCTAGGTGATACCTTCTTGCTGGTTTCTCCCAGACTCGCTCTGCACCACTCTGTCTCGTGCCGTGCGACTCTCTACATCATACAGTGGGCGGTACTGTCCTCCGGTCCCACATTAACCCTTGCTATGCTGAACACTCTGACACTACAGTTCTCGGAGAGTTAGAGCCCTGGGCGAGATTGCAGAGGTAGGGAGGGGGCTAGGCCATGGAGGGATTTCAATACAAGGGTGGGCATTTAAAATCGAGGCTGATTTGACTGTTGTGCAGGCACATGGTCATCAAGGCCCCACAGAGGGCCATGAGGCGAATGACCATTTCATTGATTTTTGGCACTGCTGGCTGGGGGAGGCATGTTGGACAGTGATGCCAGGAGGGCGTCCTGTTCCTCTTCAGATGCCTTGGGTTTCTTAACACCTTCCTGAAACACATAACAGGCAGGTGCGGCTAACAGTTAATGAGCAGGAGTTTCCTCATTTCTTTTCTTTTTACAACCAGTAATTTTTCCACCTATCCAGAGAAACAGGCAGACCATTGCGAGCCGGTGACGCAAAAGCAGAAAACCCGGTCCCACGCCTCATCTGAACAACCCCAACAATGCAGCACTCGCACAGCCGGTGCAGGACAGCCTCGGCCTAGGTCATGTGCCAATGTCCGCAAGTGGGCTTGCAACGCTGACCATCTCCCTCAAAGATAAGAGGGCCACAGTCTGAGGCAAGCTGATCTTAACACCACATCATTGAATGAGTGCAGCACAGAAAGCAGGCCACTCTGCCCATTGTGTCTGTGCCAGCTCTCTGCAATGGGAGGTGATGGTGTATTTGTAATGTCACTGGCCTAGTAATCTGGAGATCTAGGCTAATGCTCTTGGCATTCGAGGGGATATGGGTTCAAATCTCACCATGGCAGCTGGTGGAATTTAAAAATCAATCAATGAATCTAGAATGTAAAGCTAGTCTCTGTAATGGTGACCAACCCGACTATCATCAATTGTCATAAAAACCCACTAATGCCCCTTGAGGGAAGGGAATCTACCAACCTTACCTGGTCTGGCCTGTATGTGACTGGAGAGCAATGTGGTTGACTTCTGACTGCCCTCTGCAAAGGCTGAGCAAGACACTCAATTCAATTGATCAAGGGCAATTAGGTCTGGGTAGCAAAGGCTGGCCTTACCAGCAATGCCCACATCCCATGAAAGAATAAGAAAAAGTTTAGAGCAATTTCCCTAGTATCATTCCCCTATCCTTTCCCTGTATTCCTGCGAATATTTGCCCTTCAGATAAGGACTCAATTTCCTTTGGGAAGCCTCGATTGAATTTGCCTCCAACGCCCTCTCTGACACTGCATTCCAGATTCTAACCACACGCTGCTTAGAAAAAGGTTTTTCCTCGTGTTGCTATTGCTATTTACTAATCACCCTCTGGTTCTCGATCCTTCCACCAATAGGAACAGCTTCTCCCTGTCAACTACCATTGGTAAAGAGAAAAAAGGCCTGCATCCATATAGCCCCTTTCAACATATTTACTCATTCATGGGATGTGGGTTTCTCTGGCAAGGTCAGCATTTATTGCCCATCCCTAATTGCCCTTGGAGAAGGTGGTGGTGAACTGCCTTCCTGAACCGCTGCAGTCCCTGTGGTGTAGGTACACCCACAGAGCTGTTAGGGAGGGAGTTCCAGGATTGTGACCCAGTGACAGTGAAGGAACGGCGATATATTTCCAGCTCAGGATGTTGAGTGGCTTGGAGGGGAACTTCCAGGTGGCGGTGTTCCCATGTATCTGCTGCCCTTGTCCTTCTAGATGGTGGAGGCCGTGGGTTTGGAAGGTGCTGTTGAAGGAGCCTTGATGAGTTGCTGCAGTGTATCTTGTAGATAATATACACTGCTGCCACTGTGCGTCGGTGGTGGAGGGAATGGATGTTTGAGGTGCTGGATGGGGTGTCAATCAAGCGGGCTGCTTTGTCTCAGATGATGTAGACCAATGGTAGTAGATAGGAAGAAACTGTTCCTTTTGGTGGGAGGATCAAGGATCCATCAGATTAGAAAGTATCAAATATAATCCCTCTATTCAAGAAGGGAGGGAGGCAGAAAACAAGAAACTATAGGCCAGATAGCTTAATGTCTGCCTTGGGGAAGTTGTTAGAATCGATCATTAAGGAGGTTATAGCTGGGCACTTAGAACATCTCAAGGCAATCAGGAAGAGTCAGCACGGTTTTGTGAAAGGAAAATCATGTTTAACCAACTTATTGGAGTTCTTTGAAGGAGTAACATGCGCAGTGGATAAAGGGGAGCCTGTATAAGTACTGTACTTGGATTTCCATAAGGTATTTGATAAGGTGCCACATCAAAGATTATTACGGAAAATAAAAGCACATGGTGTAGGGGGTAACATATTAGCATGGATAGAAGATTGGCTGGCTGGCAGAAAGTAGAGAATATGCATAAATGGGTCTTTTTCGGGTTGGCAGGATGTGACGAGTGAAGTCCCACATGGGGTCTGTGTTGGGGCCTCAACATTTTAAGATTTACACCAGTGATTTAGATGAGGGGAGTGAAGACATGGTAGCTAAATTTTCAGATGACACGAGGATAGATGGGAAGGTATGTTGTGAAGAGGACACAAGGTTGCAGTTAGATATAGAGAGGTTGAGCGAGTGGGCAAAGATCTAGCAAATGGAGTTTAATGTGGGAAAATGTGAAGTTGTTCACTTTGGCAGGAAGAGCAAAAAAGCAGAGTATTACTTAAATGGAGAATGACTGCATAATTCTGAGGCGTAGAGGGATCTAGGTGTTCTAGTGCGAGTTACAAAAAGTTAGTATGCAGGTACAGCAAGTAATTAAGAAGGCTAATGGAATGCTATCCTTTATTACGAGAGGGATTGAACATAAACGTAAGGATGTTAACCTTCAGTTATACAGGGCACTGGTGAGACCGCACCTCGAATACTGTGTGCAGTTTTGGTCTCCTTATTTAAGGAAGGATGTAAATACATTGGAGGTGGTTCAGAGGAGGTTTACTAGATTGATACCTGGAATGAACGGGTTGTCTTATGAGGAAAGGTTGGACAGACTGGGCTTGTTTCCACTGGAGTTTAGAAGAGTGAGAGGTGATTTGATTGAAGTATACAAGATCCTGAATGGCCTTGACAAGGTGGACATGGAAAGGATGTTTCCTCTTGTGAGTGAGTCCAGAGCTAGGGGGCACTGCTTTAAAATTAGGGGTCGCCTTTTTAGGACAGAGATGAGGAGAATTTTTTTCTCTCAGAGGGTTGTGCGACTTTGGAACTCTCTGTCTCAGAAGGTGCTTAGGGGTGGGGTCATTGAATATTTTTAAGGCAGAGGTAGATAGATTCTTGTTAGGCAAGGGAATCAAAGGCTATCGGGGTTAGATAGGAATGTGGAAATTGAAACACAAGAAGATCAGGCATGATCTTATTGAATGGTGCAGCAGGCTCGAGGGGCCGAATGGTCTACTCCTGTTCCTATTTCTTATGTCAGTGGACACCAATTTAAGGTGATTTGCAAAGGGAGCAATGGTGACATGATGAAACGCTCTTCCACACAGCAAGTGGTCAGGAATGCACTGCCTGAGAGTGTGGAGGAGGTTGATTCAATCATGGCTTTGGAAACAGAATCGGGTAATTATCTGAGGAGGGAACATTTGCAGAGCTACAGGGAAAAGGTAGGGGAAGTGGCACTATGTCAATTGCTCTTACAGATGGTGTCAAGGTTCATGAGATCAGGACATCCCAACCTGCCTTATAGCCAATGAAGTACTTTTTGTTACTGTTGTAATGTAGTAAATGCGGTAGTCAATTTGCGCACAGCAAGGTCCCACAAACAACAACAAGGTAGCGAACCACACACTATTCCTCTGATGCTTCTCCTTCACAATTCATGAGCAAATGAGGGTGGGAATGGTCAAGTTCATCACCCTAATAGCAAAATGCCGGTTGCTAAATAAGCCACAACAAGTTCAAGCCCCGATGGCCATATCGACTGCACGGTACCCGCCTGCTTGAAGATAAGTGACTCTAGGAGCATAGGCGTTACTTGGAAAAACTGGAGATCAAGGTGGTTCTGGAATTTTATATTTCTGAGAAGTCATCTTATCTCCTCAAGCTGAATTTAAAACCACCCTACACTGGAATATCTACACATTGAAAAAAAAAAGGTTATGAGGAGTTGATGATGGAGTCAGGAGGTTAATATGCTGTTTTAACAAGCTCCTAAGTAAAACCACAGCAAACATTGTGGTGTAGCTAAACCATCTGAGTGAAATTTCAGGGCTGCTTATTGAATTGTGGGAAATCTGATGGCAAATAAACCATTCCCATTGGATTAATATTAAAATGATGAACCATTGAATGGTTAATCCATTACCAGTAGAAAGGATGGACGTTCAGTCACAGGTTTGAGCTGCCCTATCCAACCTCAATTTAGTTCTATGGGTCCTATAGCTGCCCCTGGAGCAGAGAAAATTGGCAAAGCTTCCTGCTAACCACCACTGTCCCCTGAACGCAGGTGCATGCGTGTGGATGTCAAATGAGAGCAGGGTTGGGTGTGGATGAGTGACCTACCAGCCCTGAACACACATGAATAATGGCCAGGAGATCATGACACAGAGCCTCAGACTTTAAAAATAATGGTCCTTTTTTTCATTTTCTTCGAGCACTTTTGTTTATTAGCCATAAGCAAATTGGGGATTGGGGAGAAGAGGGTGTTTGACTGGGCAGGGTTTGGCTGCGGGGGTGTTGCGGGGGGAGGAGGGGGCAGGAGCAGTTTCAAGGCAGGAGGTTGTGTGATGAAACCTCCAGAGTTACTTCCAACTAGTTGGCAACTCGAGTAGAGGGGAGGGAAGAACATTGGCCGAGGAAAAACGATCAAGGAAAAGAAACAGAGGGAAAACAGAAAATTGGTCAGTAGGTCTGGCAGCATCTGTGGAGAGAGGAACAGAGTTAATGTTTCAGGCCGATGACTTTTCATCAGAACTGGACATGAAGATCTTTGTGCCTCAGAAAGAAATGTATTATTTAAAAAGAAATTAGCATAATACAGCTCTCCTGACATTGAGGAAGACATTATTGGGCACTTTGTTTCCCACATCGCGGTTTTACATCCTGGGAGGGAGATCTGTCAGAGACCAGTCCCAAACTCGAAGGGGGAAAACTATCCCGATATGCGCCTGAGCTGGGAAGCCGGAGGGTGGGTGGGGGAGGGGCAATCGAGGTTGCCATAAAGCCCTGTGGAGCCGGGAGAAGCATTCCTGCTCACCCTGGCACCACATGAATTTAAAAATTAAATTAGGGTCCAAATTTAACTCCTGATTGATGGGCCTGAAATGACTGCAATGCTGGCCAATTGAGAGGGGCCGAGACCCGTGTCCAATCAGCATGGGATTTTGGGCCAGTGCTTAAAGTGGTTGGGGACCGTTTTTTCCCTCAGGGGGCCCCGGTGGTTAGTGAATACAACTTTCACAGAATCACAGAATCACACAGTGCAGATGAGGCCCTTTGGCCCATCGAGTCTGCACTGACACGTGAGAAACAACTGACCTACCTACCTAATCCCATTTACCAGCACTGGGCCCATAGCCTTGAATGTTATGACGTGCCAAGTGCTCATCCAGGTACTTTTTAAAGGTTGTGAGGCAACCCGCCTCCACCACCCTCCCAGGCAGTGCATTCCAGACCCTCACCGCCCTCTGGGTAAAAAAGTTTTTCCTCACATCCCCCCTAAACCTCCTACCCCTCACCTTGAACTTGTGTCCCCTCGTGACTGACCCTTCAACTAAGGGGAACAGCTGCTCCCTATCCACCCTGTCCATGCCCCTCATAATCTTGTACACCTCGATCAGGTCGCCCCTCAGTCTTCTCTGCTCTAACAAAAACTACCCAAGTCTATCCAACTTCTCTTCATAACTTAAATGTTTCATCCCAGGCAACATCCTGGTGAATCTCCTCTGCACCCCCTCCAGTGCTATCACATCCTTCCTATAATGTGGCGACCAGAACTGCACACAGTACTCCAGCTCTGGCCTCACCAAGGTTCTATACAACTCCAACATGACCTCCCTACTTTTGTAATCTATGCCTCGATTGATAAAGGCAAGTGTCCCATATGCCTTTTTCACCACCCCACTAACATGCCCCTCCACCTTCAGAGATCTATGGACACACACGCCAAGGTCCCTTTGTTCCTCAGAACTTCCCAGTGTCATGCCATTCATTGAATACTTCCTTGTCAAATTACTCCTTCCAAATCACCTCACACTTTTCAGGGTTAAATTCCATCTGCCACTTATCTGCCCGTTTGACCATCCCACCTACATCTTCCTGTAGCCCAAGACACTCAACCTCACTGTTAACCACCCAGCCAATCTTTGTGTCATCCGCTTTCATGGGGGAATTGAGGCTCATTTCAGTCCCAGACTCCTGCCATTTCCTGGCCTTCAGCAACCCAGCCCGCAGTCACGTTGTGGCTGTGTTACTGGGCTAGTAACCCAGAGCCTGCGCGAATAATGCTGATAACGATAATCCCAATAGGGTAGCTTGAGGGTTTGAATTCAGTTAATGGACCTGTAAAAAGTCACCACAAATCATTGCTGTGCATAATGGCTGTAGAGATAGAAGATGCGTTGGTTGTAATCTTCCAAAACTCCCATCATGTCATGGCGGGGGTAGGGCCGGAAAATGTGGCAAAGCCGTTCAAAACGCCACTGACTCCGGCGGGACTGGAAAATCAGGGCCGGGCCCTCAACTGTTTACGATCTGTATTAATGACTTGACGAGAGGACCGACTGTATGTAGCCAAATTTGCTGATGATACAGAAGTAGGTAGGAAAGCAGGCTGTGAGGAGGATACAAAGGCCGGAATTTTCTGTGCCCGCTGGCGTCGGGCGTCTTCGGTGACGTGAGTGGATAATGTGGTGCGATTGGTGTTAATTGCTTTAAGGCGAGACCTGTGCCCATATCTTGAGAGAAGGTCATGCCTTACAGATCTGTTGGCCAATCAGTTGGCTGGAAGCTCTGTAGTCCCAACATCGGACATCAGGAACCTCATTGTAAAACATCAGCAAATTATTATAAAGCCAGCCCGGCGGACTCAGACTCATCCCACCACACACACCACACCCCCCGACCTCTGGATCGCCCACCCACATAGGCGGGCAAGCACGCCAACGTATTTCACAACAGCACATAAGCAATGTGCACCTGGCGAGCTGCACTTCACTTGGGACTTCGAGGTTTGTTTGCCTACCTTGCTTCGGGCAGCACTCGCGGGCATCAGCGCCAGGCTTCACAGGCAGCACCACACCACTTTTAGAGGGGCTCACGGGCACGTCTCTACCCACCAGACCAGCCATAAGGCGGGGGTGGCTTTTCAATGACTGCAGGGAAAAGTTTTGCTTGGGGAAGGGGGGGAGAAGTGGCCTCAGGCAAGAGAAGAGGCTGCAGGGTGAGGGCTGTACTGGGGAAGGAGGGTATCCCAGGGTGTGTGTGGGGGCACATGTTGATCTGTGCATGTGGCCTCAAGAGGGTGAGGGCTGAGGAGGCAGTCTCCAGAGGAGATGAGGCCAGATGGAGATGTGAGGGTGTGTGTGAGAGAGTGAGTGATGTCCCTTGAGCTGGCAGTGAGTGAGATGCCAGTGAGTGTGTGATGGCCTTGTGAGTGTGTGAGTTTAGAGAGATGAGATGGTTGCCATACCCTGGGGGCACAGATGAGATTATCCATCCTCTATCTGCACTGGATGGTCAACCTCTTCTGTGCAGCATTGGCACTGACCACCGCTGCCATTGCCCACCAAGTCAGAGTGATAATGTAGCTGCCCCTCCGGCCAGAGCAGGGTTAGAGGACATCACAGGGGGCCCCCACGGTGTCCAAAAGGCACTCGAGGGCTGCAGTCTTCTTGCCTTTCGGGGCCAAGTCTTCCTTGCTGCAGTCCTGGGCTGGAAGCCCTGAGCGCAGCTGTACTTTAAATGTGGTGCCTGGTGTGATGAAGCAGTGAGGTGATGGCGTGGTGGGCGAATGAGAGCCTGCCCACCATGGAAACGCCTATTCTGGGGAATGTATAAGTAATGCGGCGGGTTTGGGATGATACAGCGTGAAAATCCACTATCGCCGCCAATGGGTAAAACATCGTTTTACCTGCCCATTACCGCACTCAGTTCAAATGTGGGACAATTCCATCCAAAAGAGTCAACAAAGAGATGTAGATAGGCTAAGTGGGTGGGCAGAAATTTGTCAGGTGGAGTATAATGTGGGAAAAGTGAGGTTGTCCACTTTGACAGGAAGAATAGAAAAGCAGTATATTATTTAAATAGAGAGAGACTACAGAATGCTGCACTACAGAGGGATCTGGGTGTCCTGGTACATGAATCACAAAAAGTCAGCATGTAGGTACAGCAAGTAATTAGGAAGGCACATGACTGTTAGCCTCTATCCCAAAGGGGATGGAGTATAAAAGTATGGAAACCTTGCTTCAACTGGATAGGGCATTAGTGAGACTGCACCTAGAGTACTGTGTACGGTTTTGGTCTCCTTACTTAAGGCAGGACATACTCGCATTGGAAGCAGTTCAGAGAAGGTTCACTAGGCTGATTCCTGGGATGTAGGGTTTGTATCATTGGTAAAGAATGGGCAGGTTAGGCCTGTACTCAGTGGAGTTTAGAAGAGTGAGAAGTGATCTTATTGAAACATATAAAAACTTGAGGGGGCTTGACAGAGTAGATGCTGAGAGGATGTTTCCCCTCTTGGGGGGAATCTACAATCAGGGGCACAGTTTAAATATAAGGGGTCTCCTATTTAAAATGGAGATGAGGAGGGATTTCTTCTCTCAGAGGGTCGTTAGTCTTTGGAATTCTCTTCCCCAGAGAGCAGTGGAGGCTGGGTCATTGAATATATTCAAGGCTGAGTTAGATTTTTGATCGACAAGGGAGTTGAGGGTTATGGGGGGCAGACAGGAAAGTGGAGTTAAAGCCACAATCAGATCAGCCATGATCTTATTGAATGACAGTGCAGGCTCGAAGGGCCGAATGACCTACTCCTGCATCAATTTCTTCTGATCCTATGTTCTTATATTGTTTTCATCGGGGCTGACTGAGGGAGTGATTAGTGGGAGTATTCTCGGAAAACATTTGGGAAGTAAAGGTACTTAGGTCTTACTGAAGGGAATTTGGATGAAATTTGGTGGATACAGTTGGATGAACATTAAGTTAGAGCCGATTAACATTGGTGAACTGCTGTGATGCAGTGGAGTGATCGGAAGTAGGTTTGGTGTCATCCTTCCAGAATACCAATGGTAGCATCTTTCTGTTTGTCCATTTAGGTTACTTCACAAACATACCCAGTTTACTGACCTTGCAGGTAACCTCTTCTGGATATAACAAAAGGCTTCTTGGCATCTCAAGGCAACCCTGATTCTGTGCCCTCATCCTTCTACCTTGCTGAATCTGTGCACCCTGTTCACCGACAGTTATTCTCCTACAATGATACAGTCTTGTACATCGTTGGAAAAGGTGACATTATTTGATCTTTTAGGTGCCACCAATTTATAAGATGGTTGATCGTTTAGGACTGAGATGAGGAGAAATCTCTTCACTCAGAGGGTTGTGAATCTTTGGAATTCTCTACCCCAGAGGGTTGTGGATGCTCCATTGTTGAACACATTTAAGGCTGGGATAGATGGATTTTTGGTCTCTCAGGGAATCAAGGGGTATGGGGTGTGGGCAGCAAAATGGAGTTGAGGCGGAAGATCAGCCATGGTCTTATTGAATGATGGAGCAGGTTTGAGGCGCTGTATGTTCCTGCTTCTGTTCCTTATGTTCTTACGCCTATTCCTGAGCAAACCACCCACACTCCATGCATGGCCCTCTGCTGGGATCAGGCTTCCTCAGGATTGGGTCTCCTTCCTTGGGATCAGAATGCAGAATACCCCTCTCCGCCTGGGGTCAGTGATTGGACCTCCATTGGGATTTGACTCCCTTGCCCTCCCCCTTCCACCCCCACCACTTTCCCTCCTTTGGGGCCAGGAGTCTGACCTGGCTGGTACTGATGCCTCCTCGCCCGATTGGAAGTCGAGCCTGTCAGTCTTGGCTAGACATGTCAATGGTGACAAAAGATGCATGTGGTGTGCGGGGAAACCCAGACCTTCAGGTTTCCTGTGTGATACCAGCACCTCCCCACCACTGATGCCCTGAGTTGAGGAAGAGCAGCATGTAAAGTCTTTCTTTCTTATATCCCCTTAGTTAATGGCATATCTGACCAGCATCATGGAGAAACTATGGCATATGAAGAGTAAAAGGTAGGTAATATGCAAACAGGAGTGAGGAAGCAGGTGTCTTCAAGGCTCTTAAAGGATTTTTTAAAAATTGTTTCATGAAAAGGGAAGGCCAGCATTTGTTGCCCATCCCTAATTGCCCTTGAACTGAATGGCTTGCTAAGGCCATTTTAGAGAGTAGTTGTAGTGAGTCTGGAGCCACATGTAGGCCAGACCAGGTAGGGACAGCAGATTTCCTTCCCTAAAGGGCATGAGTGAACTAGATGGGTTTTTATGACAATCAATGATAGTTTCATGGTCACCATTACTGAGACTAGCTTTATATTCTAGATTGATTAACTGAATCCCCCAGCTGTTGTGGTGGGATTTGAACCCATGACCCCAGAGAATTAGCCTGGGTTTCTGGGCCAATGACATTACCACTACACCATCGCCTCCCCTACCAAGTTCAAGGCCATGGTTGTCAGGCTAACCACATGGGTTCATTTGCTGGCAAGATAAGTGAGATCAGCAGCACCTCAGCTTCCGAGAAAAACGGGAAATCAGAGTTTTTTTCGAATTGTATATACTATTCTTCTGCGAATCCTTATCTGCTGAACGCGGAAACAGAGTTCCAGTTATAGAAGGAGAGGTTACAGGAAAAAAATACATGAGTAAACAGAGCCAGTGAATAAAAACCAACATAAGGAACACATTCACAGAAAGAAGATGCTCTTTGGGAGCCATTCAGATATGACAAGAAGGATGGTGAAACGATTGTAAACATAATGCCGAAGTGTAGATATTAAACCATGTTCCCGCCCCTTTCGCACTCTTCGAGAACTTGAATGAGCAGCTGTTTTGTTTATGATGATACTGAGAGAAACGTTGGTCAAGAAAGCAGGAGATTTTGCTGCTCTTCCAAAAAGCGCATGCACTAGATCCCCACGGACAGTAAGTGTTCCGTGTCTGAAGCCGACTGTGACCATGGTTGATGACAAGAAAGCACAGGTTTCCAAGGCAGTGCAGAAAAAGTTGCCTGCGAAGGGTGGCAAGATGAGAAGAAGATCCAGGGAAGAAAGTTATTCCATCTACATAGTGATGAAGCAGGTTCACCCCGACCAAGACCACGAGCATCAGGAACTCGTTCGTCAATGACATTTTCGAGCGCATCGTCGTTGAGGCTTCCCGCCTGACCCATTACAACAAGCGCAGCACCATCAGCTCCTGGGAAATCCAGACTGCCAGGCGTCTGCCACTGCCCGGGGAACTGGCCAAGCATGTCGTGTCGGAAGGGTCAAATGCGGTGACCAAGTACACCGGCTCCAAGTGAAACTCCTATACAGTAAGACAGGTCCTCAGCTTACTGTATCCTCCAAGAGGACAGCAACACCAACAATGGAGCACCCCCTCAACACTGCACTGCTGCTTCAGCCTAGATTTTGGACTCCAGTCTCTGGAGTTGGGACTCAAACCCACAACCATCTGGCTCAGAGGCAATTGTGCTAGCGCATGCGTGAACTAACGACCCTTATTTATATCGTGCGTTAATGTAATAAAACAACCCAAGATGCTTCACAGGAGCATTTTAAAGCCAAATTTGACACCGAGACCGATAAGGGAATGTTGGGGTAGAGGACCAAAAGCTTGGTTGTAGAGATAGGTTTTAAGGAGAGTCTTAAACGGAAGCAGAGGGGTGGTGAGGTTTAGGGGGGGCCAACTCCAATGCTCAGGGCAGGAGTGGGGAACCTATGGCCCGTGGGCTGGATCCGGCCCTTTGTTCAATTTCATCCGACCCACAGTGAGATTTCTAAAAATATAGCCCTATGAGAGTAGTGCCTTCAAATAGCATTTATCATCACTGTTACGAATCTGCTTTGGATAAAAGTGTCAGCTAAGTTCCTACAATAATGTTTAACAATATAACATTCAAATTCAGCCATTCGCATTAGAACAGGGGGTGAGTTAAACGTTTCTATATTCTGTCTAGAAAAACAAAATGAAGTTGATTTTTTTATGTGTGTGTGGCCCGCGACTGATTTTGCCTATGTGTGAATGGCCCGTGATAAGGGAAAGGTGCCCCACCCCTGGCTTAGACCCTTGACAGCTGGTTAGCAGCGGCCAATGGTGGAGTGATTAAAATCGGGGATGCCCAAGCGGCCAGAGCTGGATAAGCGCAGACATCACAGGCGAGTGTGGGGCTGGCGGAGATTACAGAGATAGGGGAGGGCAAGGCCGTGGAGGGATTTGCAAACAAGGATGAGAATTGTGAAATCAAGACGTTGCTTGACCAGCAGCCAGTGAGGACTGGAGTCAAATGAGTGGAACTATTGAAAAAGATTATCCGACCATCATCGTGTGGGGCGTGGCTGAGTGTATTTCCTAAATTACAACAGTGTCTGAATTTCAAAAGTACTTAACTGACCGTGAAGCAATTTGAACATCCTGTGACGTACTGAAGGCTCCATGAATGTAAGCTCTTTCCTTCTTTCGTGACGCAGACATTGGGCGGGATTGTCTGCACCCCCTCGCCACTGGGATCTCCCGCTCCCGACGCAAGTCAGCGGACTTCTGGCTTGGGCACCGCCTCACCCACAGCGAGGCCGAAAAATCCCGGCCATTATTTCAGACGGGTTGATGTTACCACTGAATAATAAACATATGCAAACGTTTGGCTGGTTATAAGTGCGATAATGTACGCCAATGCCTTTTTTGTAATCCATGCTGGATTTTCCCACTTTTTAAATTATTTCATAGCATTTAATACCCATCCCTAATTGCCCTTGAGCAGGTGGTGGTGATCTGCCTTCTTGATAACTGAGTGAGGGCAATTAAGAATCAACAGGCTGTGGGCCAGTTGTCACATGTAAACCAGGACGGGTAAGGATGGATGATTTCCTTCCCTAAATGACTCTTGCCCAGAGTCCACTTGCCAACCAATCAGCACTCTCTTCTCACACAGTATAAATATATTGTTTCCCCTGACATTTGGTGTTCTTCCAAATCGCCCTGATGAGTGCGAAATGGAAAGTTCGACAAAAATGACTCTTTTATCAACAATAAGGAGCATTAGGGAATCAGCTGGGCTTTGAAACAATCGGTTTACGTGGTCACCATTACTGAATCCAAGGCCTGAATCTTCGGCTCGGTGAGCGGGGGGCGGGGCCTGCTCGCCGAGGCGTAAAATGGCGCGCGGTGACGTCGGGCGTGCGTCCGGGTCAGCAACGCGTCCGCCGAACTGTCAAAGGCCTATCAAGGCCATTTAAATATCAACTAAACTAATTAACGGAGCTGCCCGTCCAAGCTTAAGGTTGTCGGGCAGGCGAAGAGCCCAGGCGGCCTTCGCGTTTTTCATGGAACCTCATCCACGGGCGGGATGAGGTTTCATGAAGGGTTTATAAATTAAATAAATGTTTTCGTTAATGTTCATTGACACGTCCCAGCTCACGCGACACTGTCACATGAGGGGATATGCCTTAAAAATTTTTATTTTCTTTATTAAAATGTTATTAAACCATTTCTGCGCTCTTTCGCATGCTCGAATGAGCATAGGGCCCTGACTCAGGGAACCCGCCCCCTCCCCCAGCCTGCACAAGGAGCGCTTAATTGACCCGCCCACGTAAAATGGTGGCGCGGACCTGATCGGGGGCATTGATCGGGTCCACGTCCGTCCCCGCTCACGCCCGCCTCCGCATAACACCCCCGACAGGGGGAGAATTCTCCCCCAACTTTTTATTCCAGATTTATTATGAACTGAGTATAAATTCTAGACCAAGTTTCAATGAATTCCAGTGAACCAGATGGGTTTTTTTAACTATCCAATAGTTTAATTGCCACTATTGTTGATTTAGTATCCATAGATTTATTGAATTTAAGTTCCCCAGCAGGATTCAAACACATTTCTCCAGGTTAGTGGCGCAGGACATTTAGTTTGCTAATGCCATGGTATAACCAGTAAGCGGCCATGCCCCAATATTGCTTGGAAAATGAATGGAATTCCCTTTACCCTCGTGTGAAGAATTCCCTGGGATTGCTGCATGGATGACATGAGAAAAGAGGTTAATTCCTTCTTGTGAAACATTCCACATCCAACACTAAGGCTGGGAATTTCTGGTCCCGGATGTGGCGGGAACCGTCGTGGGCAGGAATGGAAAATTTGGGGATATCGGCAAAAGCCCGTTGACTTTCAGCGGGACCGGAAAATCACGGCCGCGGATGGGACTGGAAAATCTCATCCGAAGTCTCATTCCCGCATCGAGAAACTGAACCCATCATTCCCAACCTGCAAGAAGTATAAAATGCTTTCCCAATACAAGGCTTTTCACCGGATAAAATAATGCATAAGCAAGGCAAGGAACACTGGTACTATGATGTTGTAGTTCACCAAAGCCATCTCAGCTCCAGGACATCACTGCAGGAGTTCCTCAGGGTGGTGACCTCAACCCAACCATCTTCAGCTGCTTCATCAATGACTATCCCTCCATCATAAGGTCCGAAGTGGGGATGTTCGCTGATGACTGCACAATGTTCAGCACCATTCACGACTCCTCAGATACTGAAGCAGCCCATGTCCAAATGCAGCAAGACCTGGACAATATCCAGGCTTGGGCTGACAAGTGGCAAGTAACATTCACACCACACAAGTGCCAGACAATAACCACCTCCAACAAGAGAGAATCCAACCATTCTCCCCTTGATGTTCTGCTCTTCTCTCCGACAGGATTTCCACTTGTCCCTTCTCTCCACAGATGCTGTCAAACCTGCTGAGTTTTTCCAGCTATTTTTGTTTTTGTCCCCTTGATGTTCAATGGCATTTTCATTATTGAATCTCCAATTATCAACATCCTGGGAGTTACATTGACCAGAAACTGAACTGGTCTAGCCATCTAAATACTGTGGCTACAAGAGCAGGTCAGAGGCTAGGAATTTTGCTGTGAGTAACTCACCTCCTGAATCCCCTAAGCCTGCCCCCTATCTATAGGACACAAGTTAAGAGTGTGATGGAATACTCTCCACTTGCCTGGATGAGTGCAGCTCCAACAACACTCAAGAAGCCCCTCACCATCCAGGACAAAGCAGCCCACTTGATTGGCACCCCTTCCACCACCTTAAACATTCACTGCCCCCACCACCAACCAACGCACAGTGGCAGCTGTGTGTACCATCTACAAGATGCACGGCTGCTACTCACCAAGGCTCCATCAACTGCACCTTACAAACCTGCGACCTCTACCATCTAGAAGGACAAGGGCAGCAGATGCATGGGAACACCACCACCTGCAATTGAGCTCCCTTCCAAGCCACACACCATCCATATAGACTGGTAACTATATCACCGTTCCTTCACTGTCGTTGGGTCAGAATCCGGGAACCCCTCCCCAACAGCACTGTGGGTTTACCTACACCACATGGACTGCAGCGATGCCCGCATCCCATGAATGTTTAAATAAAAGACTTCCAAATATATAACTAAATGAAAACATCTTCCTGAGATGCCTTTCTTATCCGATATCCACTCCATCACCAACACTGCATCTCCTGCTCCAAGCGCTTATGCCCATATCTCTCCCTATCACCGTTGAAACCCTAATCCATATCGTTACACAGGAGCAGTAACTTCTCAAAGACACTCTTTGCCATCCTCCTCCCCATGATCCACTACTAACATAAGCCCTTCAACATACGAAATAACAACAGAAAAGGCTGGCAGTACTCAGAAATAAGGAGCTGAATTTTAGGGGAGCCCACCAGAGTGGGCATTTTGGTGGTTGGGGCCAGGAGAATTGGGCAGGAGTACCCACATTAAATTCCTGCTGTCAGGAAAACTAACCCCAATTAAATTGCAGGCTCAAAGGGCCTGATGGTGGGATGTCAGTGAGGCTCATTAATACTGTCTTGACTCATTCCTGGGATGAGGGGCTTGGTCCTATGAAGAAAGGTTGAACAGGTTGGGCCCATGCCCATTGGGAGTCTAGAAGAATGAGAGGTGATCTTATTGAAACATATAAGATCCTGAGGGGACTTTGTAGGGTGGATACCAGGAGGGCGTTTCCACTTGTGGGAGAGACTAGAACCAGGGGACACAGTTTAGGAATAAAAGGCCTACCTTTTAAGACGGAGATAAGGGCCAGGATTTTATGACCCCGCCACAGTGTGTCTCCCCCTGGTGGATATGGTGAGCCATTTAAATCCCTATTTAGCAGGAGGGACCGTAAAATCCAGGCCTAGGAGAATGTTTTTCTCTCAGAAGGTCGTTAGTCTGTGGAACTCTCTTGCCAGAGAGCAGTGGAGGTTGGGCCATTGAATTAATTCATGGCTGAGTTAGATTTTTGATAGACAAGGGAGCCAAGTGTTATCGGGGGGCAGACGGGAAAGTAGAGTTGAGACCACAACCAGATCAGCCATGATCTTGTTGAATGGTGGAGCAGGCTTGAAGGGCTGAATGGCCTACTCCTGCTTCTAAAGCCTATGTTCCTGTGAGCTACTTGACACGGATTATCCCTGAACTCACCAAAATTTAGCGGTGGCTGAGGGATTTAATGGGACTTTCTTGGATTTCCCTGTTTCCTGAAGGCTGCCCAACAATCCCTGTCGTGTTTGCCTGTGGTCTTGCAGGGAGGGGGTCCCTCGTTGACACGTACTCAGTGCCCACTCAAAGGATCTGGCATTAGGGAAGGGGTCAGCTGTCGAAACCCAATCCCACCTTGCCTATGTACCCCCGCCCCTCCTCCCTGTTGACCCTCTCCCCTCGACCCCCATCCTGCCCTCACTCACCTCTGTCCAGGGATCCAGTGGTGATCCTCAGATTGGGCCTTGGATCATTACCAGCTGCATCCAATATGGCTGCCGGCCTCTAATTGGCTGGCGGCTCTCAGGAGCAGAATTCCCACTCTGTTGGGGGCTCAGTTGCACGGAAGGCCTGCCTTCGGCCAATTAAGTGCCAGAGTTAAATAGCGTTGGCCCTTTCCCATGGAAGTGTATGGGTTTCCCATTGGTTTTCCGATCGGAGTGGGGACACCTGTCGCTCTAGGCCCCGGCCAATGCTACAGGCCAATGACCTTTCATTAGAACTTCCAGCACCTCCAGTATTTTATTTTCCCATCACAATATATATGGTCTCTTCCTACATGACTGCCAACCTTTTTTGTTCCCAGGGTTTCTGCTGTTCCTTCCTCTATTCTAGGGGTTACGTTCTAGTTACGTGATAGGCAAATAGGCGAATACTATAGAAATTTATCCCAACCCCCCCTTCCTAATATCACAGAGTGCAAGAGATGTTTAGGCTCTTGAGTGCTATAATATAAAGAAAGCCAAGTGTATCAGTGGGGTGTATTGCATGAAGTGCCCAATATCAGGGAGTGGGTTCAAGCCAATAATCTCATCTCAAGTCTTGCTCTTGTGGTTTATGGTGCTCGCTGTACTCTCATGATTAGATCCCAGGAAGACCTTGGCATTTACCCTACAGGATAATTTAACCCCTTCCCATTCTTGTAATCCATTCTCTGGTTACACAGCGAGAAATGTCACTCCCTGCTCCCTGCATGTCATGCTCTTCGAGCTGAAACTATGGGCAGAATTGTCCTAGACTTGCACCAAATGCAGTCACGGACGTGAAAAACGACATCTTACGCCAGGCACAATGGTGGGTTTTCACACTGTATCGTCCGCTTCCAGCCTCATTAATTATGCAGCCACAGGAAACTCGCTGTCTCGCTGGCGGGCAGCCTCTGAATTGCCCGCCACACTGTTACCTCACCGCTCCCTCACTCCGGGTGCCATATTTAAACTGTAGCCGCACACACGGTTCTCAATGCTGGCAGCCCAGGGCTGCTCCAGTGAAGACATAGCCCTGAAAGACAAGAAGAGCTCAGTGACCCATCACTGGGATGCCTTTTGGAGGCCGACCTTGATGTCCTCTACCCTTGCTCTGGCTGCAGGAGGCTCAGCAATCTCACCACTCTGGCTTGGGAGGCGGTGGCAGTGGTGGTCAGTGCCAACGCTGCACAGGAGAGGTTGGCCATCCAGTACAGAAAGAGGATGAATGATCTCATCTGTGCCGCCAGAGTAAGGCAACCATCTCATCACTGTAAACTCACACACTCACTGGTATCTCACTCACTGCCAGCTCAAGGGACATCACCACTCACTCTCTCACACACACCCTCACATCTCCATCTGGTCTCATCTGCTCTGGAGGCTGCCTCCTCAGCCCTCACCATCTTGAGGCCACTTGCACAGATCAACATGTGCTCCCACACACACCCTGGGATACCCCCCTTCCCCAGTACAGCCCTCGTCCTGCAGCCTCTTCCCTTGCCCGAGGCCACTTCTCCCCCCTTCCCCAAGCAAGCCCTAGCCCTGCAGACATTGAAAAGCCACCCCCGCCTTACGGCTGGTCTGGTGGGTAGAGACCTGCCCGTGAGCTCTGCTAAAAGTGATGTGGTGCTGCCTGCGAAGCCTGGCGCTGATGACCCCGAGTGCTGCCCGAAGCAAGGTGGGCAAACAAACCTCAGAGTCCCGAGTGAAGGGCAGCCTGCCAAGTGCATGTCCCTTATGTATGGTTGTGAAACGCGTCAGCGTGTAATCACACCGACGTGCCTGGATGGTCCAGCGTGGGGGGGGATAATTCCGGTGAGCAGGGCTCATAATGAGCTGGTAAAGTATTGAAATTAGGTGCCTGACATGTGGCAGTGGGAAACGTGGCTAGTCATTGATATCTGGGGCAGGAGATCGCAAACTGGTTTTGCGATGACATGAAACCGATTTTTGCGATCACCCGATATTTTCTGATCCTGCCCACTATGACACCCGCCACTAACGGGATCGGATGATTCCGCCCAATGAAATATCATGGGCTATGGACACCTCTAAAGACACTGCCACATGTGCACATTTCACACTTGATAGTGCAATTTGCAGGCAAGCAGTTAACTCCACCTTATCTGTATCCTGTTCCCCTGTGATAGCATGCATATTTACAGCTGAGAATTGAGTTAATGAATGCGTCAATGGGGACATGTCCAATGTTCCAGTGCGCAAGTAATATCTTATTAATCATACTTTACTTCCCCATTTACTTGGATCATATTTAAGGGCCTAATTACTTCAGTGGAGAGGTCAGTGAAGAGGGGGCATAGATTTAAAGTGATTGGTAGAAGGTTTAGAGGGGAGATGAGGAAACATTTTTTCACCCAGAGGGTTGTGGGTGTCTGGAACTCACTGCCTGAAAGGGTAGTAGAGGCAGAAACCCTCAACTCATTGAGAAGGTGTCTGGATCTGCACCTCAAGTGCCGTAACCTGCAGGGCTATGGACCAAATGCTGGGAGGTGGGATTGGGCTGGGTGGCTCATTTTTCGGCCAGCACAGACACGTTGGGCCGAGTGGCCTCTTTCTGTCCCATAAACTTCCTTTGGTTCTACATTTCTGTCTGGCATAATTTCTACATGGCACAAAGATCTTCCTTTTCATTCTTCTCTGTTTGTGTCCAGTGGAAATATTTGGGTCTTTCCCTGCAGTTTGATTGGAATGAAGGACCTTTGTTGCAATCTTTGAAGGAGATCAGGGAAATTTCACATTCCTTGCACAAACGGAGTTCTCCAACTCATTCTTTGTCGCATGGTCTGCTATCATAATTCATCTTCTCCGAGGTGCTGAAAACTGTGGGTCGCCTTACCTCCTCAGTTACCTTTCTCTTACCCTCTACCTGTGGTAATTATGGTTTTATTTAGTGTGTAATATACCTTTGAGAATAATGCTTGTTAAGGAAGATCACATGATCTTTAGTACCCAATAGGAGAATAGCGTGGGCTACCTCAGTCATCAGTAATCGGTTGTGTGGAGATAGAGTTGGAGTTGAAAGCACGCATGTAGTTGCTGCTGAGCACCTCATAAATAAACTTTCCACCTAAGTTTCCACCGAAGGAGTGTTTGCAGATCAACTTGATCAACAGTCTCAACTCGGCCACCACTCACAACACTATCTAAGTTGCTATCCTGGACTGTGAGCCTCAGAACTTCATCCAAGTTTCTCAATGGAATAAAAATGCCCGACAGTACTTTGCGCATTATTTATTTTAATTATTCATTCACGGGATGTGGGCTTCGCTGGCTGGGCCAGCATTTATTGCCCGTCCCTAGTTGCCCCTTGAGAAGGTGGTGGTGAGCTTCCTTCTTGAACCGCTGCAGTCCATGTGGTGTAGCTACACCCACAGTGCTGTTTGGGAGGGAGTTCCAGGATTTTGACCCAGCGACGGTGAAGGTCCTACATTGCAGGCTGCATTTGAACCTAATGCTGAGTTGAAAGGGGCAAGAGCTTAACATACAGTGGTGATACAAAAGAAGGCATTTTTCTGAAATAATCACAGAAAGTGCTGGAAAAGCTCAGCAGGCCAGGCAGCACCTGTGGAGAGAGAGAAAAACAGAGTTAACATAGAAGAGTCAAATGTGACTCTTCTTCAGAACTGAAGGAAGGTCGGAGTGTGATGAGTTTTATGCTGTCAAAAGAGGGGTGGGAGAGGATGAAGAAGAGGGAAGGTCTGGGATAGAGAAGAGGGCGGGAAAGATTAAACACCAAGGTATCATGCAACAAAAGGCAAATAGCTGCAGTAAAGAAAGAAACCATTGGTGCAGAGTGAGTGGAAATGCCAGAATGATGAACAGCTCCGTCCGAAAGCAAAAACACAAATAACAAGATTCAAACCTTCACATTACAAAAAGCAGGATCAAAATGGAGGACAGAGTTCATTGCATTAAATTGTTGGAACTCAGCGTTGAGCCCAGAAGGCTGTAAAGCGCCCAATCAGGGGATGAGGTGCTGTTCCTGAAGCTTATGTTAAGCTTCCCTGGAACATTGAAAAGGGTTTTTTTCTGGCCTCGATGATTAGGGGAAGTAATCAGGAAGGCGTTTTCTCCGTCGAAGCAATTGAGTTTAACTGAGTTTGTGCTAAAGCAAATATTAAAGCCTAGGAACAGGAAGGGATTATTCAGCGCCTCAGGCCAGCCCACCGTTCAGTTAGGCCATGTCTGATCTACACCTCAAGTGCATTTACCTGCTTTAACTTCATGGGCTGAAGTTTGTGCTGAGCATGTGCCTGACCCATTCGAGTGTAAAATGACGCGCGATGACATCGGGCGAGCGACCCGACACCATCGCGCACTCACGCGATCATTCGGTCGGTGGGCGCCGACAATTAACAGGCCTATTAAGGCCTTTAAAGTCACAATTACGTTAAATTTTTCATTGCCTGTCCAACCTTACGGTGGCAACCTGACGAGGTAAAAACCCTGGCCCATATCTCTTGATAATCTTACCTCACAAAAGAAAGTCAATCTCAGCTTTGAAAGCTTCAGAGTCAATAGCCTTTTGAGGGGTAGAGTTCTAGGTTTTTAATACCCTTTATTTGAAAAAGTGTTTCCTGATTTCCCTGCTAAATGGCCTAGTTCTAATTTTAAGATGCCTGATACCTCAGAGGAGCTGTGGAATTCTTTTATCATTTTAATCACCTCAATCGTGTCACTGCTCAATCCTCTGTACTCAAGGGAATACAAACCAAGTTCATGCAACTAGCCTCATGACCCCACTATTAGTCTGGTGAATCTGCACCGCACCCTCTCGAAAGCGAGTATATCCTTCCTTAGGTGTAGTTCCCAAAAGTAAAAGCAATAACACCAGCCAGTGCCCGACTAAAGCTTTTTTATTTGTCCATGGGATGTGGGTGTCATTGGCTAGGCCAGCATTTATTACCCATCCCTAATTGCCCTTGTTTAGGAGGCAGCCACATTGCCATGGGTCTGGAGTCACATATAGGCCAAAACAGCAGATTTCCTTCCCTATACAACATTACTGAACCAGATGGGTTTTTATGACAATCAGCAGTGGTTTTGTGGTCACCATTAAACTTTTAATTCAATTTTCACCATCTGCTGTGGTGGGATTTGAGCCTGGGTCCCCAGAGCATTATCTTAGGTCCCTGGATTACCTATCCAGTGACAACACCGCTATGCCACCACCTCCTGAGCTCAACAAATCTAAAGCATCACATCCTCCCTTTTGTAATCCTGGTTCTTTGAGAGAAGGCCAACATTCTATCACTCTTTTTGATTGGCTTTTGGACCTGCCTACTCACATTTACTGATCTGTGTACCCGGAACCTCAAAACTTAAAATCTCCTTATTGTGCTTAATATCTCTCCATTGGTAAAATACTCCATTTTACCTTTCTTAGAAAGCAGATAACCTCATATTGAACTCCATCTGCCTTAGCTATGTCCATCCATTGAGTCCATGTTCCTTTACAACCTTGCTTCATCTGCAAATGTGGAAATATAATCTTTTATTACCTTCATCCAAGTTGTTAATAAGCATGGTGAAAGGTTGAACTCCTAGAATATATCCGTGGGGCACACGAATGTTCATATCCCTCCATGCAAGGGTGTCTACTCTTTATCCCGACTCCCTATCTGACCCTTAAGACCTAGATGCTTGTTTATGGCGCAGTGTTCTTGGTGTGTGGCTAGGACTTACAGCTGTTAAGAAAAGGAAGCCCCACAATTTTCATCTTCGATGTCTGTAGCGCATTCCTGACATCTCAAGGAAGGGTGGAATCACGCATGTGACAGCGCTCTCCAATCTCCCTAATATGTGAGCACTCATTAAGCAGAGGGGACTTCACTGGCTCAGGTATATTCTCAGGATTGAAGCTAGGTGCATTCCTTGTTCATGTTGAATTTGTGCTGGAAGAGAATACATACTTTTAAGTTGGTAATCAAGCGCAGTTGTCCCCAGTTGGGTGTGGATTAGGGAATCATTGCAAGAGTGTATAAACCAGTTGACTCTGGGCGACTGGGAACAACTGGGAGAGACTGTGACTTCGTTTTGCTGTTTTGGAAATAAACCTGTTTTAAGGTACGGGCGAGCTTCAGATGCACTCTTCCTCAACATACAATTATTGGAATTAACACTCCTGAGGATATTGTGCGTGGAGAGCTGGCTGGAGTCACAAGCTCAGTAGGAGGCCCAGGAGACAGCTTCAAGGATGCTTGCAGGTGTGACAAGAAGGCTCTGAACATTGATTTCCACACGTGGGAGGAACTGGCCAACAATGGTGGGAAGTGGCAACGTCACTTGTGGGGCCAGTGTGCGTCACCATGATGATCAATGACTACAGCAGCTTGGCAAAGGTGCTAACGCTGAAAACAGCACCCCGCAACGACACCTGATTACTGCAGTTGTGGAAACATCTGGCTCTCTCAGATTAGTCTCTTCAGTGTCGGTAAAAGAGCATCATGTGGAACTCCCGTTGCCAATGGATTTGCTGCATGCCCATCACTCCATGTAGATGGAACCTAAGAGATAGGAGCAGGAGTAGAGGCCATTCAGCCCTTCGAGCCCACTCCGCCATTCAACGGGATCATGGCTGATCTTCTACTTCGACATCATTTCCCTGCACCATCCCCGTATCCCTCGATGTTTTTAATATGTAGAAATCCATTGACCTCTGAGTTGAATATACTGAGTTTCCACAGCCCTCTGGGGTAGAGAATTCCGGCGCAGACACGATGGGCCAAATGGCCTCCTTCTGTGCTATAAACTTCTATGTGTCTATTCACCACCCTCTGAGTGAAGAAATTCCGCCTCACCTCAGTTTTAAATGACCTGCCCCTTATTCTGAGACTGTGTCCCCTGGTTCTAGACCCCCCCTCAAAGCCAGAGGGAACACCCTTCCTGCATCTACCCTGCCAGGCCCTGTAAGAATTTTGTATGTCTGAATGAGATCACCCCAGAGAATAAAGGCCCAGCCTATTTAACCTTTCCTCATAGGACAATCCCTCCATACCAGGAATTAGTTTGGTGAACCTCCATTGCACTCCCTCAATGGCAAGTGTATCCTTCCTTAGATAAGGAGATCAGAACTGTGCACAATACTCCAGATGCGGTCTCACCGAGGCTGTATAGAATTGCAGTAAGACATCTTTACTCCAATGCTCAAATCCTCTTGTGATAAAGGCCAACATACCATTTGCCTTCTTAATTGCTTGCTGTACCTGTATGTTAGCTCTCAGTGACTCATGAACAAGGACACCTGAGTCCCTTTGAAGTTCAACACTTCCCAGCCTCTCACCATTGAAGAAATACTCTGCATTTCTGTTTTTCCTACCAAAGTGGATAACCTCACATTTCTCCACATGTTATTCCATCTGCCAATTTTTTACACACTCAGCCTCTCCAAATCCCCTTGAAGCGTCTTTGCATCCCCCTCACAACTTACACTTCCACCTAGCTTTGTGTCATCTGCAAACTTGGAAATGTTACCTTTAATTCCCCACATCCAAATCATTGATGTAGATTGTGAAATGCCAGGGCCCAAGCACTGATCCTTGCAGTACCCCACAGCCTGCCAGCCTGAAAATGACCCATTTATTTCTATTCTCTGTTTACTGTCCATCAACCAGTTCTCAATCCAGCCAGTATATTACCCCCAATCCCATGTGCTTTAATTTTGTTTACTAACCTCTTGTACCGGACCTTATCAAAAGCTTTCTGAAAATCTAAATCTACCACATCTCCCGGTTCCCCCTTACCTTTTCTGCTAGTTACATCCTCAAAAAATCCCAACTGGTTTGTTAAACATGATTTCTCTTTTACAAATCCATGTTGACTCTGTCCAATCCTACCACTATTTTCTAAGTGTCCTGTTATCATATCCTTTATTATAGATTCCAGCATTATCCCTATGATTGATGTCAGGCTAACAGGTCTGTAGTTCCCTGTTTTCTCTCTCCCTCCTTTCTTAAACGGTGGGGTTACATTTGCCACTTTATAATCTGCAGGAACGGTCCCAGAGTCTATAGAATGTTGAAAGATGACCACCAATGTCTCTACTATCTTCACAGCCACTTCTTGCTACACTCTGGGATGTAGGTCATCAGGTCCAGGGGATTTATCTATTTTAAGTCCCATTAATTTCTCTAGCGCTTTTTTAAAACTTATATTAATACTTTGCAGTCCCTCAGTTACACTAGTCCCTTGATTCTCCATTATCTTTGGGAGGTTTTTAGTATTTTCCTCCATGAAGACAGACACTAAGCATTTGTTTAGTTTCTCTGCCATTCCCTTATTCCCCATTATAAATTCTCCTGACTCCATTAGTAATGGACCCACATTGGTTTTCGTTAACCTTTTCCTTTTTACATACCAAGAGAAGCTTTCACAGTCCGTTTTATGTTTCTCGCTAGTTTACTCTCATATTCTATTTCCCTTTTCTTAATCTTTCTCTTGGTCCTCCTTTGCAGAATTATGAATTGCTCCCAATTCTCAGCTTTACCATTTTTTTGGCAACTTTCTACGCTTCTTCTTTCGATCTAATACAATCCTTGATTTCTTTCATTAGCCACGGTTGGAACATTTCCTTGCTGGGTTTTTGTGCATGAAAGAAATGTTTTTTTGTTGGGAACTATGTATTAGTTCTTTTGATGTTCATTTTATGTCTTGGGTAAATGAGTTCGTTGGCCAACCGAACTCTAACCACACACCTTCCTATGTTCTCATCAATGGCTGCTCGCAATCAATAACGGGGAGAGACTGATGTAAGAATATACAGTGATGGTTTATTCATAGACATAGGGCAGAGCGCTAGATCATACGTGCTCACTCAGAAACCTCCAGAACCAGACTTACAGTTCCCAGTTGCCCACACTGTACAGTGATTCACTAGTGCTGTCACATGATCAATACACATACATTCTCTTGAAGGGACAGGGTACCTCACTTTACCACAGTTAACCATTGCCTGCCTACCTTCAAACTTTTAAACATAGTTTTCCCAATCCACCGTAGCCAATTTGTCTCTTATACCTTCATAGTTTCCTTTGTGCTAGAATGTTGCTGCTGACGGTTATTTTGTGAACTTTTAAGCAGTCAAGAAAATATTACGATATTTCGATAGTCATGTTGGCCTGTGATTATAAAACCTGCTAATTGGTGGACGAACCACCTTAAACTCAGGAAATGGAGAGGCTTTTGCCTGGTTTCGGAGATCTCCATCCGCTAAATAAATAAATTGATTTTCTGATGTTTTAGCTTTATTAGTTTCACTAATCCCACCTAAAGGAGGCTGCAGATTTTCTAAATGAATGGTGGATACCAATCGGGAAAGCAGAAATTCAAATAATTGGGCTGTCTGTTCATCTCAATTTTATTATTGCTGTTGGAAGAAGAATCTGAACTCTCAGTTAGGCCGTGGTTTTAGAGCATTGCTCTAATACTCTTGACATTGCAATAAAGAACTTGGCATTGTGCAGGAGCTGAGAATTGGCAAGGTCAGCCCATCCCCCGAGTGGTGCTCCTTGACATCCGATGACAGAACTACACCGGTGGTGATTGCGAAACGTGTCTGCACTGTAGAAAAGTTACAGAAAGAGGCCATTCAGCCCATCATGTTGGCACCGGCTGAAAAAAAACCTAGCCACTCATTCTAAACTCACCTTTCAGCACTTGTTCCGCAGTCTTGCAGGTTACAGTGCTTCAGGCGCTGATCCAGGTGCAGCAAGGGACCCAACACTGAGCCCTGTGGAACACCACTGGAAACTGCTTTCTGTTTGCAAAAACATCCTTCAACCATTACCCTTTGTTTCCTGTCACTGAGCCAGTTTTGGATCCAACTCGCTACATTCCACTGTATCCCATGGGTTTTTACTTTCCTGACCAGTCTGCCATGCAGGACCTTGTCAAATGCTTTACTAAAACCCATGTACACAACATCCACTGCACTACCCTCATCAATCCTCCTTGTTACTTCCACCACTATCATCATCCTGGGGCTTACCATTGACCAGAAACTGAATTGAACCAGCCATATAAATACTGTTGTTACAAGAACAGGTCAGAGGCTGGGAATCCTGTGGTGAGTAACTCACCTCCTGACTCCCCAAAGCCTGTCCACCATCTACAAGGCACAAGTCAGGAGTTTGATGGAATACTCCCCACTTGCCTGGATGAGTGCAGCTCCAACAACACTTGACACCATCCAGGAAAAAGCAGCCCATTTGATTGGCACCCCATCCACAAACATTCACTCCTTCCACCACTGATGCACAGTGGCAGCAGTGCATGCCATCTAGAAGATGCACTGCAGAAACTCACCAAGGCTCCTTCAACAGCACCTTCCAAACCCGTTACCATCTAGAAGGACAAGGGCAGCAGATACATGGGAGCACCATCATCTGCAAGTTCCCCTCCAAGCCACTCAACATCCTGACTTGGAAATATATCACCGTTCCTTCACTGTCGCTGGGTCAAAATCCCGGAACTCCCTCCCTAACAGCACTGAGTGTGTACCTACACCACAGGGATTGCAGTGGTTCAAGAAGGCAGCTCACCACCACCTTCTCAAGGGCAAGTAGGGCTTGGCAATAAATGTTGGCCTAGCCAGCAATGCCCATATTCCCTAAATGATTTTTTAAAAATCAATTAAGTTAGTATTTTCCCTTAACAAAATCATACTGACAACCCCTGATTAATCACATTGGAGAGAGTGCAGAAAAGGTTTACAAGAATGGTTCAAGGGATGAGAAACTTCAGCTATGAGAATAGATTGGAGAGGTTGGGACTGTTCTTCTCGGAGAGAAGAAGGCTAAGAGGAGATTTGATAGAGATGTTCAAAATCATGACGAGGCTGGACAGGGTGGATAGGGAGAAGCTGTTCCCACTCGTAAAAGGATCAAGAACGAGAGGGCACAGATTTAAAGTGATTTGTAAAAGAAGCAAATGTGATGTGAGAAAAAACTTTTTCACACAATGAGTGGTTCGGGTCTGGAATGCGTTGCCTGGAAGTGTGGTGGAGGCAGGTTCAATCGAGGCATTAAAGAGGGCATTAGATGATTATTTGAATAGAAACAATGTGCAGGGGTACGGGGAAAAGACAGGGCAATGGCACTAGGTCATAATGCTCATTTGGAGAGCTGGTGCAGACACGATGGGCCAAATGGCCTCCTTCTGTGCTGTTAAAATTCTGTGACTCTGTAATCCATGTCGTTCTAAGTGTCAGTTTATCCTGTCTCTCAGAATTGATTCTAATGATTTGCCCACCACTGAAGTCAGACTGACCGGCCTATAATTTTTTGGCCTATCCCTCGCACTGTTTTTAAGCTTTGGTACAACATTTGCAGACCTCCAGTCTTCTGATACCTCACCTGTATCTAGTGAGGGTTGAAAAATGACCCTCAGAGCATCTACTATTTCCTCCCTGGCTTCCTTCAACAGCCTGGGATACAGTCAATGCAGCCCTGATGACTTATCCACCATCAAAGATGTCAGTCCCTCCAATACTTCCTCTCTCCTTATGCTTATTGTATCTAATGTTTCACACTCCTCCTCATTAACTAGAATGTCTGCATCAACCCTCCTTAGTGAGGACAGAGACAAAGTACTCATTGAGAACCCTGCCCACATCTTCAGCATCAATGCACAAGTTACCATGTACATCTCTGATCAGCCCTACCCTTTCCTTAGTTATCATCTTGTTCTTATTGCACTGGTAAAACATCCTTGGGTTTTCCTTGATTTTACCTGCCAATATATTTTCACATCCTCTCTTTGCTTTCCTAATTTCCTTTTTTACTTCACCCTGTACTTTCTATACTCCTGTAGGCTTTCTAGCTTATTATTCTTTTTGTAGCAGTATAAGCTTTCTTTTTCTGCTTCATCTTATCCTAGATAACCAGGGGGCTCTAGATTTGTCAGTGCCGCCCATTCTCTTTGTGGGGACATGTATACACTGTGCCCATAGACCCTCGCTTTTGAATGCGTCCCACTGGTCTGTCACTGATTTCCCTTCAAGTAGCTGTAACCAGTCCACTTTCCCCAGGTCACCTCTCATCTTTGTAAAATTTATCTTTCCCCAATTTAGAACTTTTACTCCTGTTGTACCTTTATCCTTTCCCAAAATTAGGCTAAATGTAACTATATTATAGTCACTACCTCCAAAATGGTCACCCACTGCTACATCATCCACTTGCCCAGTTTCATTTCCTAATACTAAATCTAGAATTATACTCCCTCTCGTTGGGCTTGTTATTTGTTGGTCAGAAAAAGGTTCTCTTGAATGCAGTTCAAGAATTTTGCGCCCTCTGTGCTCTTCACACTGTTCGTATCCCAGTTGATATTAGGGTAGCTGAAGTCCCCAAAATTACTGCCCTATTGTTTTTGCACAGAAATTTGCCTACGTATTTGCTCTTCTAACTCCCTGTCACTATTTGGGGGGTCTATAGTACACTCCTGGTAGTGTGGCTACCCCGTTTTTTATTTCTGAGCTCAACCCACATGGCCTCATTTGACCTTCATTTAGTATATCATCCCTCCTCACAGCTGTAGTTGATTCTTTAACCAATAATGCTACACCCCCACCTTTTTTTTTAGCCCTCTCTCTATCCTGCCTGAATATGCAGGGATGTTGAGCTGCCATTTTTGCCCCTCCTTAAGCCAAGTTGGGTTGTCTTATGAGGTAAGGTTGGACAGACTGGGCTTGTTTCTGCTGGAGTTTAGAAGAATGAGGGGTGACTTGATTGAAGTTCATAAGATCCCGAACAGTCTCGACAAGGTGGACACGGAAAGGACGGTTCATCTTGTGGGTGAGTCCAGAACTAGGCGATATTGTTTTAAAATTAGGGGTCGCCCTTTTAGGACAAAGATGAGGAGAATTTTTTTTCTCTCAGAGGGTTGTGCAGCTTTGGAACTTTCTGCTTCAGAAGGTGGTGGAGGTGGGGTCACTGAATATTTTTAAGGCGGAGGTGGATTGATTCGATTGCCTAACAAGAATCTAAGGTTATCGGGGGCAGGTGGAAATGTGGAATTTGAAACACAAACAGATCAGCCATGATCTTATTGAACGGCAGAGCAGGCTCAAGGGGCCGAATGGCCTACTTCTATACTGATTCCATTTGTTCGTATGTTGCCGTTATAGCAATGATATCATGCTGCCAGGCGTCTATCTGTGCCCTCAGCTCATCAGCTTAGTTTGCTTTACTCCTTGCATTTAAATACATACCTTTTAACACTGCCAGATCCCTGTGCTGTACACTTTTTAACCTTTGCTCCTTCTGTCTTTCAGAGCCACTTGCTAATTTTCTGTCTCCTGCTGCCTGTTCTGTATTTGTCCTCTCTGAATCTGCCCTCAGGTTCCCATTCCCCTGCCAAGCTCCCCAAAAACACTAGCACATCTCTCTGCAAGGACATTTGTCCCCATCCTGTTGAGGTGTAGACCCTCTGTCTTGTACAGATCCCACCTTCCTCAGAACCAGTCCCAATGCCCCAGAAACCTGAAGCCCTCCCTCCCGCACCATTTCTCCAGACACGCATTCACCTGGTGTATTCTCCTATTCCTGTACTCATTAGTACATGGCCTTGGGAGTAATCCAGAGATCACTACCTGTGACATTCTACTCACTAATCTCCTTCCTAACTCCAAACTCAGCCTGCAGAACCCCATCCCTTTTTCTACCTATATCGTTGTACCAACGTGGACCACGACATCTGGCTGTCCACCCTACCCCAGAAGGATATCCTGCAGCCGTTCTAAGACACCCTGGCACCAGGGAGGCATCCTGGTGTCACACTTACTGCCACAGAAATGCTTGCCTTATCCCCTGATTATCCAATCTCCTATCACTATTGCTCTACCACTCTACTTTCTCCCCTCCTGTGCAGCCGAGCTGCCTGTGGTGCCACAGACTTGGCTCTGGCTGCACCCCCTTGAGGAACCATCACCCTCACCAGTATCCAAAATTACTCTAGAGTGGTGTGTGTTTCTTCCCTGGTGCCAGGATCAAGGATGTCACGGAATGGCTCCAGGAGTGTGATAGAATACTTTCAACTTATCTGGCAGAAGGTAACTCCAATGACTCCATCCAAGAGAAAGCAGCCCACTTGATTGGCTCTCCATCCACCACCTTAAACATTCACTCCCTCCACCACCAACACATGGTGGCTGCAGTGTGCACCATCTACAAGATGCACTGCAGCAACTCTCCAAGGCTCCTTCCACAACACCTTCCAAACCCACGACCTCTACCACCTGAAAGATCAAGGTCAGCAGATAGATGGGAACGCCACCACCTGCAAGTTCCCCTCCAAGCCACTCACCGTCCTGACTTGGAAATATATCGCCGTTCCTTCACTGTCGCTGGGTCAAAACCCTGGAACTCCCTCCCTAACAGCACAGTGGGTGTACCTACATCACAGGGACTGCAACGGTTCAAGAAGGCAGCTCACCCACCACCTTCTCAAGGGGCAATTAGGGATGGGCAATAAATGCTGGCCCAGCCAGTGACACCTATATCCCCTGAATGAATAAATAATAAAGAAAATGTGCAGCACATAGACTAACAGCTCGGATTGGACAATTAAGTGGGACCAGCCCAGACACCCCCCACTCTCCCCACTGCTGTATTATCGTCCAGTTTTTTCAACCCATTCATCTCATCCAGCTCAGAGTTAAAGGATGAAGATTTATGGAGAAGGCTGATGCTTTAGTTAAAGGTAAGTAAGTTGAATACTTTTCCACCTTCCACCTTTCTGGTATTCAGGAGCCTTGGCAAAGGACAGCTGGCAAGAACGGCAAAGGGTTATCGGAGATGTCCTACTGCCAAGTCCCACCATGCCATCAGGACCAGGCGTAGCTGCCTGGTAACTCCGGTAGAGCAATGCTTAACGAAAGGACCGCACATTAGCAGGGAAATCCCCCGAGGAGACAGAACGAAAGAGAGATTTGCAACTCACAGGACGTCTCACGACCTCAGAACCTCCCAAAGTGCTTTACAGCCAGTGAAGTGACTTGGAAGAGCAGTCACTTGTTGTCACACAGGAAATGTGGCAGGCAGTTTGCGCACAGCAAGATACCATGAATGGCAAGTGAGCGCAATAATCAGACCGCCTGTGTCTTAGTGTGTCGGTGTTTAAACGAGGATGCCCTGTGCAGGTAGATAGTGTTGTAGGGTTGGCTTGTAGGCACAGCTGTTTTCAAACAGTAATGCAACGTGTAGTTTAATATGAGGCAGGACAGCCTTTGCGGCATTCATACTCTTGCCCACCTTCCTGGTTTAATGCAGCTCTTGCTGGCCTTTACCTCAGCAGCTTCTGAAGAGCATTAGCCATTTATCTTATCTGCACCCGCCTCCTTTGGCATTGCTTCTCCTGTCTGCTGAAGCAGATTGTACGCTTCTCCAGTAGGGGGAGTGCACTCTTGCCAACCAAGCAGGCAACCTTGCAGAAGCACCTCTCAAACAACATCCTTAGGACCACAGAACCATAGAAAAGTTACAGCACAGAAGGAGGCCATTCGGCCCATCTTGTCCATGCCAGCCCGAGGACACCCAGGTGCCCTTTCTAATCCCACCTTCCTGCACCCGGCCCATAGCCCTGCAGTTTACAGCACTTAAGGTGCAGATCCAGGTACTTTTTAAAAGAGTTTAGAGTTTCTGCCTCTACCACCAATTTGGGCAGCGAATTCCAGACACCCACTACCCTTCTGCGTAAAAAAGTTCTTCCTCATGTCCCCCCTACACCTTCTGCCACTTATCTTGAATCTATGTTCCCTGGTTCTAGAATTCTCCATCAAGGATGGATTCCAATTTTTTAAAAATTCATTCATGGGATGTGGGTGTCACTGGCTGGGCCCAGCATTTAGCGTCCATTCCTAGTTGCCCTTGAGAAGGTGGCGGTGAGCTGCCTTCTTGAACTGCTGCAGTCCCTGTGGTGTAGGTACACCCACAGTGCTGTTAGGGAGGGAGTTCCAGGATTTTGACCCAGCGACAGTGAAGGAATGGAGATATATTTCCAAGTCAGGATGGTGAGTGGCTTGGAGGGGAACTTCCAGGTGGTGGTGTTCCCATGTATCTGCTGCCCTTGTTCTTCTAGGTGGTTGAGGTTATGAGCTCGGAAGGTACTGTCAAAAGGGCCTTGGTGATTGGCTGCTGTGCATCTTTTACACTCTGTGCACCCATGGTGGAGGGAGTGAATATCTAATCTTTTCTGTAACAGCTTGATGCAACTGAGCGCCTTGCTAGGCTGTTTCAGAGGGCAGCTAAGAGTCAACCACATTGCTGTGGGCCTGGAGTCACATGTAGGCCAGACTGGGTAAGGACGGAAGATTTCCTTCCCGAAAGGGAATTAGTGAAGCTGATGTTTTTTTTAAGATTTATTAATTATTTGAATTTCAATCCCAGCAGCTGCTGCGATGGGATTTGAACTTGTGTCTCCATAGCATTAGTCCGGGCCTCTGGATTGCTCGCCCAGTAACAATTTACTTACTCTTTCCTACTCTCACTGCCATCTGGCTGTAAATGGCAGGTTGTACCTCAGCTACGAGCTTCCTGTCAGGAACAAGGCCTGAGCAAGAGCTCCTTCCAGGTAGGCCTGAAACGCATTGGTAGATGTTCAATTTGTAGTACCTCTTTTACCTGGAAGTAATCCATAGAAAAATAAGCTTAAAGTCTCTGCTTGTCCTCTCTTACATGTCAGCCTGATCTTTTTATGTAAGCATACTTCATTTCGGCGCTGGGGAGCCGGTTAACTCAGTTGGCCAGACTGCTGACGTGTGGATCAGATTAGTGCCAACAGCATTCTGGCCGAGGGAGACTTGGGCCTGCCTCCTCGGCCTAGCCTTGGTAAGGAAATCACGGCACTCCTCCGATTAATCACCAAGGACCTGCCTTCAGGCAGAGAGCTCAAGAAGAAGAATTTATATTATATGTAAGAATGTAGGAACAGGAGGAGGCCATTCAGCCCTTTGTAATAATTATGGTTTTATTTAACGTGGAATGTACCTTTAAGAATAGTCCTTGTTAGGAAAGATCATATGGTCTGTAGTAACCAATAGGAGAGTAGCACAGACTACCTCAGCAGTCAATGTCGAGATAGAGTTGGAGTTGGAAGCACACGTGTAGTTGACGCTGAGTATATTGTAAATAAACCTAAAGCTTCCACCCAAGAAGTGTCTGCAGATCAACCCTATCACTAGTAGTACATTTCGGCCACCCTACAACAAACTGGTAATGAGGATAAAACAGGATTAAACAGAAGAAATCAAGCTAAAAAGAAATCAGCACTGTACCTCGCCCAGTGATTGGAAGTAGCAAGCTCCATTATAATTGAAGATGTTATCCTCTCTCAAAATGCCACAGATTAGGAAAGTTGATCTTTTTGAACCAGCCACAGACGATTGGTCTCAATAAATAGAACACCTCACGTTCTTTTTTCAAGGAAGGAGATTACAGGAGAAGGGAAGAGACAAGCAATCCTCTTAAGTATTTGTGGGGGCAAAACCCTACGGTTTGATGTGAAGTTTGACGGCACCCAGTGCCCCAAATTCAAAGGATTTTGATGAATTGGTGGACCACGTGAAGGGTCATTTTTAACCCAAGCCCTCAGTCACGATGCACAGGTTCAGGTTTAACTTGCAAAATAGAGCCCCAGGTGAGACAATTGCATGCTACATGGCAAATTTGAAGGAGCTAACGGAACATTGTGAGTTCAGTATGACTCTGAACGACATGCTCAGAGATTGTTTAGTGTGTGGGGTGAAAGAGGACACTACTCAGAGAAGATTATTGTCTGACGTGAATCTGGATTTCAAGAAGGTGCTAGAGATAGCGCTGGCCATGGAAAGCGCAGTGAGAAATTCAAAAGCAACACAGGGTGTGCAAAATGGCGCCGTCCTCCACATCGGGCGGGAAACCTCACCCGAAAGTGGTGCGACAAAGCAAGACTCTGCAAAGAAGTGGGAAACAGCCCCCGTTAGCCAAAGAATTAAAAAAAATACCTTAACAGTGAGATTGAAGAATAATTTTGATAGAGGTGGAAACAATCAGTCTTTTAGTGATTGGCCGTTTAAAAAAAATCGACGCTACTATAGTCACAGAAATGGACATATGATGAGGCTGTGCAAGGAAAGATTCAAGCAGGCTTGTAAACAAAAGAAGCCCAATGAAATCTACAATGTAGAAGCGCCTGAAACAACAAATTCTGGCATTTACTCATTGTTTAATCTGAAAGTTGGAAAGACGGAACCAATATTTGTCTCAGTGAAAGTAAATGGCAAACCTGTTAGAATGGAATTGGACACAGGAGCTTCCACTACAGTAATTGGGGAACATGCCTTCAGGTATCTGAATAATGGTGAACATCAATTAAGTTTAGAACAAACAGCTGCCAAGCAAAAAACGTAAATGGGTGAAGACATACAAGTAAAAGGCATAAGCAGAGTAACTGTCCATTATGGAAGCCAATCGGCACAGCTACCCATGATGGTGGTAACAGGTGAAGAGCCAAATCTCCTGCGGCGAAATTGGTTAAAGGAGATTAAGTTAGAATGGTCTGAAATTTTCCAGTTGAGAGCAAGTGGACTACCAGAGCTACTTAGAAAGTACGTCACCATCCTTAAGGACGAACTGGGGAAAATCCAGGGCCTGCAGGCAAAGATTCATGTGGACCCGGAAGCAACCCCTTGCTTCATGAAGGCGAGACCGGTGCCATATGCCCTGCGAGATAAAGGCGACATTGAACTAAACAGACTAGAGAAACTGGGCGTTATACAACCTGCTCAGTTCTCAGAATGGGCAGCACTCCGTCCTTAAACCCAACCAAGGCATCCGAATTTGTGGAGTCTACAAACTGATGGTTAATAAAGTAGCTAAGCTAGACAGGCTCCCCATTCCAAAATTCGAAGACCTGTATGCCAAGTTGGCAGGAGGGACAATGTACATGAAGCTTGACATGAGTCATGCTTATCAACAACTAGAGTTGGATAATGCCTCCCAGGAATTTGTCACAATTAATACCCACAAAGGGCTGTACCAATATACACGATTGCTTTTCAATGTCTCCTCCACCTGTGCCATCTTCCAGAGAACAATGGAAAGCTTACTGCAGGGACTGCCCCAGGCTGTAGTCTATTTAGATGATGTACTGGTGACAAGATTCACTGAAAAAGAGCATTTGGCAAACTTAGAAGAAGTCTTGAAATGTTTTGTGCAAGCTGAAGTGTGTCTAAAAAAATAAAAATGCACATTCCAAGCAAGGGAGGTAATCTATTTGGGTCACCGGGTAGATTCACAGGGCCTTCACCCACTTGAGGAGAAAGTGAGAACCATAAGAGAGGCACCCGCGCCAAAGAATGCCTCAGAGCTCAAATCATTCCCGGAATAATCAATTATTATGGGCGGTTCTTACCCAATTTGTCTACAGTGCTGGCCCCCCCCCCCTGCATTCTCTACTCAAAAAGAACCAGTGTTGGTCTCGGGAGGTGCCCCAGAAAGAAACTTTCATAAAGGTGAAGCAATTGTTGTGCTCGTCCAATCTATTGGTGCATTAGGACCAGACAAAAGAATTGTCACAACTCCCTTCGGAGTGGGAGCAGTGCTCTCTCATCGGATGGACGACGGCACAGAACGGCCAATAGGATACGTTTCAAGGACGCTCACCACAGCAGAAAAGGGATACTCACAGATGGAAAAAGACGGCCTGTCCATCATCTTTGTTGTCAAGAAATTTCACCAGTACGCACACAGCCGCCATTTTACAGTCGTTTCAGACCACAAACCATTGCTAGGATTGTCTAGCGAAGACAAGGCTATACCACCCACAGCCTCAGCAAGAATATGACGATGGACTTTAATTCTGGCTGCATACGAATACACTTTTGTACCTAGGCCTGGCAATCAAATCAAACACTGATGCCCTTAGTTGTTTGCCTTTACAAGAAAATGATGAGCATGTCCCAGTTCCACAGGAACTTGTTTTACTGTTAAATTTCTTAGATTCCTCGCCGGTATGTGCTCGACAGATCAGAGACTGGACAGGTTGGGACTCAGTCCTATCTCAAGTATAAGAACAGGTGCTGCTTGTTTGGTCACAGGAGCCCATGTCTGACAAAATGAAGCTACTTCAGCAGAAGACCTGAAATAACCAGTCAGGATGGCATCTTATTGTGGGGAGCACGAGCGATAGTTCCCCCAAAGGAAAGGGAGCCTCTTTTAGTTGAAGTACACAGTGCCCATCCAGGAATTTCCTGAATGAAGACCATAGCACGCAGTTTTCTGTGGTAGCCTGGGATGGATGGTGAAATAGAGAGTTTAGTAAAGCACTGTGTGTAATGTCAGCAACTGCAAAAGTTGCCAGTGACAGCTCCATTACACCCATGGGAATGACCAGGTAGACCCTGGGTGCGGTTACACATTGACTACGTTGGACCTTTCCTAGGAACAATGTTTCCGCTCATTGCCGATGCCCATTCACAATGGTTGGATGTTTATGAGGTGAAGTCACCAACGTCGGCCCCTACAATTGAGAAACTACATCAGAGTTTTGGCATTCACGGACTACCAGAAGTAGTCGTTTCTGATAACGGCACAGCATTTACTAGTGCTGAGCTTCAACAGTTTATCAGCCTCAACGGTATCACTCATGTGAAAACTGCACCGTACCCACCCTCCCTCAAACTGACTGGCCGAGGGAGTGGTTCAAATGTTCAAAGCAGGCGTGAAAAAGCTAACTGGTGATTCCTTGGCAACTAAGCCAGCACACTTTCATTTTCATTATAGGACTACCCCTCACACAATAACAGGTGTCACACCCGCGGAGTTATTGTTGAAACGCCGTCTCAGGGTGAGATTGAGTTTAATAATGCCAAATTTAGAAGGGAAGGTGGAAAGGAGTCAGGGAAGCCAGAAAACTAGATACAACTGGCATAGTCGCGAGAGGAAATTTACCGTGGGAGAGCCGGTCTACGTGAAAAACTTCAGGGAAGGACCAAAGTGGTTACCGGGTGAAATAAGTGCGGTGACTGAGCCTCTATGTTACACGTGGAGGTGGAAGGCCGGATCATCCGTAAGCATGTGGACCATTTAAGGAAGAGAGAGACAAATCATCAAGATTTGGTTCCACCAGTGATCATGACCGGGTCAGCGTTTCCTGTTGAAGATATTCAATCCAGGACAGACATGCCTGATGTTCCTGTAAGAGTTGAGGATACAGAACTGCGAGTGCCCAGTGAAGCACCTGATGTTTGGGTAACTCTGGAATAGAAGGTTCCTGACAAAGAACCTGAAGTTGTGGAGCTGCGACGTTCCACATGTACCAGGAAACCACCTGAGAAACTGAACTTGTAAATTCCTGACCCAGTGTAAATTTTATGTCGCCTTGAAAAATAGGTACTTGTAAATATAATAGGTATAGCTGAGTTAAAAGGAGAGGAATGTAGTAATTATGGTTTTATTTAGTGTGCAATATACCTTTAAGAATAATAGTTGTTGGAAAGATCACATGATCTGTAGAAACCAATAGGAGAGTAGCGCGGGCTACCTCAGCAGTAAGTGTAGAGTTAGAGTTGGAGTTGAAAGCACACGTGTAGTTGCTGCTGAGTATATTGTAAATAAACTTCATGTTTCCACTTAGAAAGTTGTCTGCAGATCAACCCTATTACAAATAGCACAGCTCGGCCACCCTACAATACTCACAAACCTGTGCGGCCATATAATTAAATCATGGCTGATCTGTACCTCGACTCAATCTGGCCTCCTTTGTTCTACACCCCCTCGGTGCCCTTCCCCAGCAACAACCCATCAATCTCCACCCTGAGAAATTCGGTTGACATTTCCCGTGCTCCTCCTACGCTTCCCTGCAAGACTTTTTCAAACATCTTGTTTGCACCCTTCATTCCATTCTTGGCATCCTTTTGTTGCTTTTTATAGCTCTCTCTGGCTGTCTGATTTCCTCACAACTGTGTAAGCCTTTTCATTTAGCTTGGTCGTGTCTCAAAGCTGCTTAACGACACCAGTGGGACCTTGATTTTTAGAGATATATACGGGTTCTCTATCATCCCAAATGCTTCTTTGAATGCTTCCCACTGTTTAACTGTAGGTTCAGCCCAATTCATTTCCCATCCCTTTGAAGTTTACCTTACTTAAATTCAAAACCTCGCTATGTGAATCTCACTTCTCCCTCTCCCTAACAGTAAATTTAATCCTATGTGGACTATCTGCAAGATGTTCGCTCACCATCAGATTAGTGACTAACTCTGGTTCCTTACTCATTACTGTATCTGATCTGGCCTGTTTCCTTGTCAGTTAAAACTGTTCGGAATAGAGAGCTGCTGTCTTTACAACCTGAGCCGTTCTCCTTTTCCTGGGCCACATTAGAATTAATATCTCTGATTATATTATGTTTCCTACATTACCGGCTCCTCCTTCAGGTCCTGTGCCCCAAGAGGGCGTTAGCGACCATGAACTTCCATTTTAGTTGATTCTCCTTGGCGAAGTATTGACATGGATTGCCACTGCCATCTGCACAGCATTGGCTGACCAGGAAACTCTCTGCTATCCGGTGTATTGGGAAGGATTTTACAGGCTTATAATCAATCTGCTTGACCACATAATGAACTCACCTTCCATAGTGATCAAGCCCCAAAATGGTACTTGCTACATTAGGGTTGTTGATACAGCGGTGACTTCAAAACAAAAGCACTTCATTGGCGGTTACGCGCTTTGAGACGTGCGGCGGCCGTGATAGGCGCTATATAAATGCAAATTTTTTTTATTATAACCACATTGTTTTTGCTCCATGCTTCTCTGGGTTGCCTGATTATACATCTCCCTGCACCAGCACTCCGTCGCTACTGTTTAGAAGTCTGTAGTCAACTCCCATCGGAATCGTTCATTGCTCGCTATTAATCCTCTCATAGTGTTTGCGCTTCCGGCTAACCCTTAGTGAAAGCCCTTCTTCCCACTGCTGTATTTCTGCTTTTTATAAATATTACTACTCCTGCTCCTTTCCCAATCTCCCTGTCTTATCCGAAGACCTTGCAGGTGAGAAAATTTCGCTCCTGCCCAAGTTCGTAGTTAAATCTTTGTGATGGCTACGACATCGCACCCTTAAAGCTGAATTTGATCTTGTCTAATTTCTTATGCTAAGTACTGAACTCTTGGTTGAGTAGCTGTTCCTGCGCTGCCTGTATGGTCCTGACGATATTTTCGTGTTTCACTTCCTGGCTTACGGTGGGTTTAGAAGAATGAGAGGCCCCATTGAAATGTTTAAAAATTCTTTGAGGGCTTGACTGAACTAAATGTTTTAGTTTGACGGGCAATATGACCGGCGCAGGCTTGGAGGGCCGAAGGGCCTGTTCCTGTGCTGTACTTTTCTTTGTTCTTTGTTCTTGGGGGCTTGATAGGGTGGATGCTGAGAGAATGTTTCCCCTCATGGGGAAGTCTAGAACTAAGGGGCACAGTTTAGAAATAAGAGGCCTCCCATTTAAGACGGAGATGAGGAAGAATTTCTTTTCTCAGGTGGTCGCTGGTGCCTGGAATTCTCTCCCCCAGTGAAGAGCGGAGTAGGCTTGAGGGACTAAGAGATTTTACTCCTGGTGGGAGAGCCTAGAACAAAGAATTTAAGAAATAGGAGCAGGTGTAAGCTATTCAGTCCCTCAAGCCTGTACTGCCATTCAATAAGATCATGGCTGATCTGATTGTGGTCTTAACTCCACTTTCCTGCCTGTCCCCGTATCCCTTGACTCCTTTGTCAATCAAAAATCTAACTCAGCCTTACATATATTCAATGACCCAGCCTCCACTGCTTGCTAGGGAAGATAATTCCAAACACTAACAACCCTCTGAGAGGAAAATCTCTTCCTCATCTCCATCTTAAATGTGGGAGCAGCAGACACCCCAGAGGGTAGCCTTTTGCACTGGTACAACCCTTTGTGTATATTGAAGCAGTTCCTTGCTCTTGTTTGTTAATCCTAATTACTAATATGCATTTGACAAATTTATCTTACTGAACCTCTATCCATTGGCAGGCAGTGCGTTGGTGTTATTTTCAGTCACCTTTTTTACTGTTTGTTTATAATCCCCATAAATCCAAGCAGACCTGTCTGCTTTTTGAACGACCACTACCATCTAGAAGGACAAGGGCAGCAGACAGATGGGAACACCACCACCTGGAAGTTCCCCTCCAAGCCACTCACCATCCTGACTTGGAAATATATCGGCCGTTCCTTCACTGTCGCTGGGTCAAAATCCTGGAACTCCCTCCCTAACAGCACTGTGGGTGTACCTACACCACATGGACTGCAGCGGTTCAAGAAGGCAGCTCACCACCACCTTCTCAAGGGTGACTAGAGATGGACAATAAATGCTGGCCCAGCCAGCAACGCCCACATCCCATGAATGAGTACAAAAAGAAACAAGTACAATCTTTTCACTGCCCATCACATTCCTAATTGTCCCTGTTCTTTCTAATCTATTCAGTGTTTTACTTACTGCTTCTAACACTGCATAAGGCACTGGCCTAGCCTTGCAAAATGTCAGCTGTACATTGCTGTTTATCTGAACCTCAGCCTTGAAGTTATGATAAAGATATCGGGGGTAGGCGGGAATGTGGAGCTGAGGCCTTAATCAGATCAGCCATGATCTTATTGAATGGTGGGAACAGGCTCGAGGGGCCGAATGGCCTACTCCTGCTCCTAATTCGTATGTCCATATGTATGTGCGTACGTGATGCCTAATTTTATCATTTGGTCCTCCTTGCTCAGAGACTACTTTGCGCTCTCTTAGCACTTCCTCAATGACAGACCAAATGGTACCAAGTAGGATGAAAGGAGAATGTTGCTCCTTAGAAGACCTTCTGATTAGCACTAAGGCAGAGAAAAAGCACCTGATAAGGTTGAACAAAGTCCCCGGATCGACTTCAAGAGTATGGCATCAAAGCTAAAAAACACAAGTGTTGCTTCATGACGCCAAATGTAACAAACCTGGGTCACCAATTAAATGGTGAAGGTATCCCATCCAACGCAGGAGAAGGTTGAGAGGATTTTGAAAGCAGAAAGACCAGAGGACAAGGAAGGACTTAGAACAATCATACTGATTATTGCCTATTATTCAAAGTTCATCCCCGACTTAGCTGACACATTCACTCCATATCAACTGCTCAAAGATGGAATAGATTAGGGGCAGAGTTTTACCCCCGTTGGGGGGGGAGGTTTAAGAGCGGGTGCGCAGAGGCGCACCTCCGATCAGCATCCCCGATTGGGGGCGCGCTGCCATTTTATGTGGGCGGGCCAATTAAGGCCTGCCCAGCGTGACGTCCGCATGGAAGCGCTATGCACTCCCTGTGCGGGCAGGGGGGAGGGGATTCCCTGAGCTGAGTGTGCGCTCTTTCACGCATGCGCACGACAGAGCACACTCATCTCCCTGAGGCTGCACTTAGCCTCAGGGAGATCAGCTCCACAATAAAATATCTTAAAAAAAGAAAAAAAAACAATTTCGCTGAGATATCCCCTCATGTGACACTGTCACATGAGTTGGGACATGTCCATCACTTTTAAATACACTTTAATTACATTTTTTAAAAGCTACATGAAACCTCATCCCGCCGCTGGATGAGGTTTGATGCTTTTTCTAATTCCCGCCAGGGCTCCCGGCCTCCCCGCCAACCTTAAGGTTGGATGGGCAGGTCCATTAATTAGTTAAATGACCCTGTCAATGGCCTCAATTGGCCATTAACAGGTCGGGGGGCGCACAGCTGATTTTGCTGCGCGCTCGCCTACCGGAAAATTGAAATGAGGTGCGGAGACGTCAGGAGTTCCGCCCGACATCATCCCGTGACATTTTACGCTCGCCGACCAGGAAATCCTGGCCTAGGAGTGGCCTGTGGAGTGTCAGAAAGCATCTGAAGAAGTGTCAGAGTACAGACTAGCGATGCTGTTTTGACCCACTTACGATCCCAAAAAACAATTGGTTTTAGCACGTGATGCCTCAGCACAGGGGTTAGGTGGGGTGTGACCCCACATAATGGAAGCTGGTGTGGAGAGGCCTACAACATGCACTTCATGCACTTTAATGAAGTCAGAACAAAGTTGCTCACAAGTTGAGAAAGGGACATTAGCAATCTTACGTGTTGCTAAGTTACACAACTATTTGCACAGTCGGAAGCTCGCTTTGTCAACGAGTTGCAGAGCCCTTACAATCACATTTGATTCAATGGAGGCAGTAGCCTTCCTGGCGGCAGCACAGCTTCAGAGATGGGCGTTGATTCTGATGGCCCATCGTCAGAGATTAAACATCATAGGTCAGCAGATCGTGGAAATGCAGACCGTCCTTTCGAAATTTCCCATGAGCAGCTCTGAAGAAGAGTCATACGGACTCGAAAGGTTAACTCTGTTTCTCTCTCCGCAGACGCTGTCAGACCTGCTGAGGTTTTTCCAGCATTTTCTGTTTTTATTTCAGCTTTCCAGCGTCCGCAGTGTTTTGCTTTTATCTTGTTGTTCAATAATGGTTGCCTGCATTGGGATCAGGGGGAGCATTAACTGCCGTTGCCATGGCAGTAATGAAGTAGTAAGTTTGCTACACAGGGACATGTCACAATTACTAGCAGTCTGCTCAGGGAGCCTAATTTAAGGTCTTGGACTCAATAATTGGGAATTAGGCCACAGCAGTCTGGATATTTGAAGAAAAGAGATTCCAAGTTCAGTGTTTACAGGATATGTACAATATCTGGTATCGCCTTGAGGACTCCTGCATTGTTTCTAAGGATTTGAAGAGGGATGCAGTTTTCAGACAGAAATGCAGCAGCATTGTAACATGCATGGAGATGCACTGGCTGCCATTTCACTGATACAGGGCGTCTCCCCATGGGCCTTCAGTTGGTCTCCTTCCCTCACGCTTTGGTTCGAAAACATTTTATCCCATAAGTTGCGGACCGATGATGGGGAATCTGTGACCTCGCTGGACTATAGGCCTGTTACGTTCCTTCTATCGGGTCGCTTTGCTCAGTGAACATGGTTGCACGCTTATCTACTGTTGAGTGAGCTGGTAGCCAAGAGGATGTGGATGAAGCAACCATTGCAAAATGAAGCACGCGCTGTTTATTCACATAAGTAACGGAGCACTAACACGTGTGCTTCTCAAACCCAAACCCACTCTGAACTACCGATTAACAATGCAGCCCGCACAGCGCAGCCATTGGGTAATGCGATCACATGGCTTACATTCTCTTAAAGGTATATTGCACCTCAGATTACCACTAGGCCCAGTGCTCTCTCTCTCTCCTTAAACAATGACAGAGAAAGAAATGAAGGAACAACAAAGAGGAAAGTAGAGCCAAATTAGATACAGAAATAAAAATAAAGAGAGGGAAAAAAAGAATGGAGTCGGCAAGAAAGAAAGAGTCAAGAAAAGCAAGATTTTTTTTAAATGTTAAAATTATAAATGCTCTGATCTCTACCTTACTACAACAACTTGCATTTATATAGTGCCTGTAACATTATAAAACATTCCAAGGTGCTTCATAGGGGTGTTATCAAACAGATTTTGGAGATACTAGGGCCATAAGCCTGGTCCTAGAGGTAGGTTTTAAGGACCGTCTTAAAGGAGGACGGAGTGGTGTGGAATTTTTAGGGAGGGATTCCAGTCTTTAGGATCTCTTTAGGGCAACCGAAGAAGCAGCTACCAATAGTTGAGCAATTAAAATTGGGGACGATCAAGAGAGCAGAATCAGACACGCGCAGATATCTTGGAGAATTGTAGGACTGGAGGAGGTTGCAGAGATGGGGAGGGGGCAAGGTTATGGAGAGACTTGGAAACTACCCCTAGAAATAAAACTCTGCAGTTTAAGTTGTTCCATTTGAAGGCTGGAGAGGCTGAATGACTTTGCCAGAATGTAAATCTCGTCGTTAAGAATGTACTTACGCTGTTAAGTTCCAGTCTGCCTTTCCGCGGTGACTTTAGTGGGCAACTGACATGCAAACTCAGCGGACCCTCGAAATCCACGGGGATGTTCAGGGCGAGCTGCTCTTTTCGCAAAGTAACTCGTGGCAGCTCACATTAGGCAGTAAACGCTGGGTCACATGTCCTGCTGTGGTTTCTACGCATCCCCCCTATCCTCGATTAGCATGGTGCCATCGCCTCCTGTAGAAGAAAGGAGTGGGTGAGCAACTTGAAGCTGGGTTGACTTGAGTCACTGTCGAATGGGTGAGATGCACAAAGGGCTTACAGCCATGGAGGAAGTGAGCTGCAGGGTGTATGGACTGAGACTGCATTTGTGTTAGCGTTCCAATCACTTTCCAGTAACAGGTGCCCTCATGTTGCTATCTCAGTTTAACACATAGCACAGCCATAATGAGGAGACTAGCTGGGACAGTGCAATACTCAGACCATTTCACCAGTCAGGGAGCCCAAATAACCCTTGACCACAAGGTCTCTTCTCTAAGGCTCTTGGGCTCTTTTTAACCAATTGGAATGGGGACTATTTTATTTGAGATCATTTTAAACCAAACCATAATTCTTCAGAAACCTGAAACCTGGTATCATCTCATCATTCCCTATCCTACTCTTTGGTCTTGATGATGTCATGCGCAACTGCTCTTGACTGTTCACATAGGCTTCTCGATTAAACAGTACCATAGTTCCCTGCTGAATTCTCCATGGCAACGCCTATACCAATCACGGTCCACTTGCCAAACAATCAGCACCCTTTTCGCATGCAGTATAAATTGTTGTTCCCTTTGAAATTTGGCATTCTTGCATCTGTCCTGATGAGTGCAAGATGAAAAGCTTCAACAGCATGCCTCTTCTTTCAGCAACGCTCAAGTACCATAGTGGTTACACTACTGGATTAGTAATCCCGAGGCCTGGACTAATACTCTGACGATATGAGTTCCAATCCCACCATAGGAATTGTGGGTATTTAAAAACAATAAACCTGGGATAAAATTTTAGTCTCATTAACAATCATGAAATTACTGGATTGTTATAAAAACTTAACTGGTTTGTTGTGTTTTTGTAATGATATAAAGGCATCATTCATTCATGAGGGATTGGGTAAAAACATTATGGGTTCATTTATTTAGACTAGACACAAGAGAACCATTTGTATATAGGAAGAAAGCTTGAAATCATCAGCAGCAGAGGAGTGCGCGTGTGCATGTGTGTGCGTGTGTGTGCGTGTGCGTGTGCATGTGTGTGCGTGTGCGTGTGCGCGTGTGTTCTGCTCAAAAGCAAAAATAAAGCTAAGACTGGATCACATGACACACTTTCCTTTTAGTGATGTCATGCTGCTGTTCCAGTCATGCATGCATGCTTCCCAGTCATTTTCCTTACCCCCACCCAAAAATCCTAAAAGAAACATCTGCATTTACATAGCAGCTTTGATGGCCTCAGAGCACAGTACAGAAAATGAAATATCTTTAAAGTGTAGTCACTGCTGTAGTCATTTTGCACACAGCAATCTCCCACAAACAATCATGTAACAATGGCCAGATAATCTGTTTTTAGTGATGTTCGTCGAAGGAAAAATATTGGAGTGCTGCTTTGGGCTGCTTTAGAGTGCTTAAGTTGGAGTTTGGTGAGTGAGGGAGTTCGATGAAGAGGGAAGGAGGTGATCCTTTCATTTTCAACCTTTTCTCAGAAAGAAGATCGGTGGCCTTGGTAAATAGGACCTGGTGAGTATTTATTTTGTCCTTAATATTCTCTAAATTAGAAGAAGTAAAAGTGAAGGGGGTAATATAAGGGTGAGTCATGGCAGGGCAGCTTGGCCATGTGGAATGCTTTCCTGTGCAATGTGGGAAGTCAGGGATACTTCCAGTGTCCAAGTGTGCAGGACGTGTCTCCAGCTGCAGCTACTTGAAATCTGCATTTCAGAACTGGAGCTGTGGCTGGAGTCGCTGTGGAGCATCCAAAAGGATTTTGCATCCGTGGATAGCACATGGATAGGTTTGTGTATAGAGGTGGTCACACCACAGGTAAAGACTGCACAGGAGGAAAGAGAATGGGTGACAGCCAAACAGAGTAAAAGCACAAGGCAGGTAGTGCAGAAGCCCCCTGGGTCCATCTCCCTCTCGAACAGATTTTCCATTTTGGATACTGCTGGGGGAGATGGTTTCTCAGGGGAATGCAGCAAGAGCCAAGTCCGTGGCACCACGAGTGGCTCAGCTGCACAGAGGGGGAAGAAAAGAGTGGGGTGGGGAGCAATAGTGATAGGGGATTCTATCGTAAGGGGAGCAGACAGATGTTTCTACGGCCGCAGATGTGACACCAGGATGGTATGTTGCCTCCCTGGTGCCAGGGTCAAGGATGTCACTGATTGGCTGCAGGACATTCTGAAGGGGGAGGGTGAACAGCCAGAGGTCGTGGTCCATATCGGTACCAACGACATAGGTAAAAAGAGGGAGCAGAATATAGGGAACTAAGAAATAAATTAAAAAGCAGGACCTCAAAGGTAGTAATCTCAGGATTACTCTCAGTGTCACGTGCTAGCGAGATCAGGAATAGGAGAATAGACCAGATGAATGCATGGCTGGAGAGATGGTGTAGGAGAGAGGGCTTAAACTAGATTGACGGGGAATGGGAACCTGAGCAGGAAGACACAAGAGGAGGAAACAAAGATAGGAATTAAAGACAGAAAAGTAGAAAGCAAAAGTGGAAGGCAGAGGAAACAAAGGCTAGCAGCAAATAGGGCCATAGTACAAAAAAAAGTGTAAAAATGTTAAAAGGACAAGTCTAAAGGCTCTGTATCTGAATGCACGGAGCATTCACAATAAGGTAGATGAATGTAGGGTGACCAAGGCTGGGAACTGAATATCCAAGGGTATTCAATATTTAGGATGGACAAGTAAAAAAGAAAAGGAGGTGGTGTGGTGTTGTTAGTTAAGGATGAAATTAGTGCGACAATAAGAGGGGATATTGGCTCAAAAATCTAGATGTAGAATCAGTCTGGGTGGAGCTAAGAAGCAACAGGGGGGGGAAATATTAGTGGGAGTTGTCTATAGGCCTCCAAACAGTAGTGATAAGGTAGGGATGGCATTAAACAGGAAATTGGAGATGCATTTAACAAGGGTGCTACAGTAATCATGGGTGACTTTAATCTACATATAGACTGGGCAAATCAAATTAGCAATAATACTGCGGTGGATGAATTCCTGGAGTGTGCACGAGATGGTTTTTTAGACCAGTACGTCGAGGAACCAACTGGGGAACAGGTTATCCTAGGTTTGGTATTGTGCAATGAGAAGGGGTTAATTAGCAATCTTGTTGTGTGGTGTCCTTTAAGGAACAGTGGCCATAATATGATAGAATTCTTCATTAGGGTGGAAAGTGAAGGAGTCCGTTCAAGAAGGCAGCTCACCACCACCTTCTCCAGGGCAATTAGGGATGGGTAGTAAATGCTGGCCCAGCCAGCCACATCCCATGAATGAATAAAGTAAATAAATAAATAAACAGATGGCATCGGTATAGGGTAAGAGTTGGGAGTTTGAGAGGTTTAGAGGGGATTTTAGGGGCTTTCTTTTTCATCTGGGGGGGCGATGGGGGTCTAGAACCCACTGCCTGACAGGGTGGTAGAGGCAGAAACCCTCACAACACTTAAACATTACTTGGATAGGCATTGGAAGTGCCAAAACCTTCAATGCTACGGGCCAAGGGCTAGAAAGTGGGATTAGTCCTTGCCGGCCAGCAGGGTCACAATGGGCTGAATAGCCTCCCGCTATGCTGTAAATTTCAATAGTCTGATTATTCTAGATTTCGTGCTCAAGTCTCTCAGTTGGACTTGATTCCACAACCCCCTGGCTTAGAACCAAGAGTGTCATAGCTCTGGTTCAAAATATGAAGTCCAAGCCCAGAGTTTTGAGAAATGTTGAGGGCCTTCAAATAAAAATGTTATTGGAGGCATCAAAATAGAGAAAAGACAATTTAATTAAGACATTCAGCCATGTTATTGTGAAACATATTTATTTGAATTTTACAATTTATTTAAACTCTTATTTCGGAGATTAGATATTTCAGTTACTAAAAAAAAAACAAGCTCAAAGAGTAATGAGGAAAAATAATGAAACAAAACATTTGTGAGGTTTTTGGGGAGAAGACAATACAGCACCACTTGGTGGACAGACTGTACAATTACAGGGTAATGAGTTTATGGAGCTAATTACAATTATGTGAACACAGCAATTTACAATGTATGCAAATTGACACCAAAGTGTGATTGAAAAGCATGACAACAGGACGGAAGATTTTGTAGGCAAGAAGTGTGCACAAACACGAGTAGTTAAATTGGCTAAGGCCAGAAAAGGAATCTGATTGAATTTGTTGAAGCAGTGACTAAAATATTGAACAGGGGAATGTCTATGGATGTTATTTATATGGACTTCTAGAACGCATTTGCAAAATCCCTCGTAAGAGACTATTAGTTAAAATTGAAGCTCATGGAATTGAAGGCCAATTATTGACCTGGTTAGAAAATTGGCTGAGTGACAGGAGTCAGACAGTGAGGGTAATGGGCGGGTACTGTAATTGGCAGGATGTGATCTGTGTTGGGACCTCACTATTCACCATATCTAGTAATGACTTAGATAATTAGATAGAAAGATGCGTATTGAAGTTTGCCAATGACACAAGCAGCATTGCAAGCTGCGTAGATGGAATTGTACCCTTTTCTTCCTCAGTTCTCTGTCAGAGACAGGTCCGATCCATTGTGCCATGACTCCACAATGGATACAGAATCCACCCTGGCCGGAATGGGGCTCAGACCCTGTGCTCTTTGCACCAATCTGATCCACACTGGCCATCCCGGCAACTGAGCCAACCAGCCCCCCACCCAAGGAATCCATGTTGCCATGGCAATATACACTTTTCCATGCATGTTGTAGTCTGGAGCTATCAATAGTGATGGTAGAGGCTCCAATTCCTTTCCATCACATGGCTGACCAGGAATCTCTTCTGCTCTTACCACCTGCCATTGGCATGTGTGGAAGGGAATTACATGGCCACATTACGAACACACCTTCCTTGACTGTCAAGTCTTGGAGTGAGACTTGAACCCGGAGCTTCTGGCTCAGAGCAGGGACACTATCATTGCGCCACAAAAGTACAACTGCAAAAAGATATTGATAGGTAAAGCGAATGGGCACAACTGTGGCAAACGGATTAAATGTAGGCCAATGTGAGGTCATCCACTTTGGACCTAAATAGGATGGAACAGGGAACTTTCTAATGGTGAGAAGCTAGAAACAGTGGAGGTTCAAAGGTACTTGGATGTTCTGGTTCATGGACCTTTACAATGTCATGAACAGACACAGAAAATGTTCAAAAAGCTTATACAATGCTGACCTTTAATCCAGAAGACTAGAATACAAGAGGGTAGAAGTTGTGTTACAGCTATATAAAGCCCTGGTTTATGCCACTCTTGGAGATACTGTAAGAAGTTCTGGGCACCACATCATAGGAAGGATATATTGACCTTGGAAGGAGTGCAGTGTAGATTTACCCAAATCTATCCAAGGGTTAAATTACAAGGAGAACTTGTGCAAACTTGGGTTTTATTCCCTGGAATTTAGAAGTCTAAGGGGAGATTTGGGCCCTCATGATGGCGAGGTTGTGCAGCATGCTGCAGATTATGATGGATGATGACCCATCCTTTAGAGAGTGCAATAGGGCACCTCCAGAGTGGTCCAGGAAGTGCAAGTGTTTCTTAAACATCCCAATGATCAGCTCAATGATAGCCCGTGTGGCAGCTTGGCTGTCATTGTATGCATGCTGTCCCCAGAGGTGCGGTTTGCACACGTGAGTCATGTGCCTTGTGGTCAGAGAATAACCCTAGAGTTGCCAACTGTGATTAAATGTATTCCTGGAGGTTTCATCACATGACTCGCCCCCACGCTCCAGCCATTTGTCAGCCAACACGTCCATCCTTGTATCGTATGGCCTTCCTATGCCAATTGGAAAGCAAAAAGACTCATTACCCAATTGGATGATTCTTGACTGTCAGCCAAACAGCCTCTTTTTCCCAATTTCAATATTTTTATACCTGGCAAAGAGAAATGTCCAAAGAAAATTGTGGGGAAAAAAAAGATCTTTTTTAATGTCCCAATGATTTTTCTCCAGGGTTGCGCACAGCAGCGTCCTGGAGATTGATCTTCAATTCCTGGAGACTTCAGGCCAGTCCTGGAGGGTTGGCAACCCATAATAGCTTGTGTCTCCCAGTTGCCATTTTCTGGCCTCTTATGCTGGCACAAGTGCTGATGGCACACGGCATCGGGACCACGGCCAGGATACCAGGTATTGATCTGGGCAATATGCTCCATATGGTCACACAGCAGCGGATGTTGAGGGAGTGAAATTCCTTCTGGCTGTGGTCCATCTCAAAATTCACATGTGTTGCCCACCAGGCAACATGCACGCAGTCAATGGCACACTGCACCATGGGGAAGCCTGCAATCCTCATGAAGCCATGTGCTCGCTCTATCTGCTTTTCACTAGCAAGAGGGAATGAAGCGTACTCAGTTCTCCTTGCATACAGAACCTCAGTGATCTCACTCATGCAACAATGGATGGTGAACTGGGAGGTGTTGCAACAATTGCCTGCTCCAGCCTGAAAGGGGACTGGCACATAAAAATTCATGGCTTTTCCAGCCATTGGCAATGCCGACCTCACCCTGCTCTGAGGCTGCAGTTTGGGATGTGACTGGTGACAAATTTCAATGGGAACGCCCTTGGTGATTTGCAGACATTTGATGCACTGTTCCTCCAGGATAAAGCATCCCACTTGAACGGCACCACACCCACCACCTTAAACATTCTCTCCCTCCACCACTGGCACACAGTGGCAGCAGTGTGCATCATCTACAAGATGCCCTGCAGCAACTCGCCAAGGCTCCTTCAACTGCACCTTCCAAACCCGTGACCTCCACCACCTAGAAGGACAAGGGCAGCAGATACATGGGAACACCACCACCTGCAAGTTCCCCACCCCCCCAAGTCCCATACCATCCTGACTTGGAACAATATCACCATCCCTTGACTGTCACTGGGTCAAAATCCTGGCACTCCTACTGCACACCAGATGGACAATGAATTAAAAGCAAAATGCTGCAGATCTGAAATAAAAAACAGAAGGTGCTGGAAAAACCCATCGGATCTGGCAACATCTGTGGAGAGAGAAACAAAGTTAATGTTTCGAGTCCTATATGACTCTTCTTCAAAACTATAGATAGACAATAAATGCTGACCTTGCCAGTGACACATCCCATGAATGAAAAAAGTAGTCACTCCCTGAAGACCCTCGGCAGATATGGCCCCCTTCCTAAGAGTCCTTCTCCCCTCTCCTCCTCCTTCCTCATGCAGCTTGTCCTGCTCTGTCTCACCTCTGATCACTCCCTTTGTCATTCTGCAGGGTTACAAACTACTGCACCCGTTTCTGGGGTAAGTGAAGTCTGAATCAAGGATGTCATCACATGCCACACCATTCCCTTTAGACTTCACCGACTTTAAATAGCTGTACATGCTACCAAACACTTCGAAAAACCTAGCAACAGCTAATAGAAATCAATCAGCAACTAATCTGCAAGTGATAGCTGATATCTTTAAAAAGCACTGGGGGAGGGGGAGCTCCGTCTACTGAACACATGTCCAGTTGTACATGGTTAAGAGAGAGTGGAGCTGGAGCATTGAGGTTGAGAGTGGCACCACTGGAGTCAAATCTTTTCAAACTAAATCTTTGTTCTAGAAATATACGTTATTCATACAATTTCTAAAAGCATATTATGTGATGTTAACATTGAACAGGCATGTTAAGCACCCAGGGGAGATGGTGGCACAGCAGTGGTGTTACTAGACAAATAACCAGAGGCCCAGGGTAATGCCCTGGGGGCATGGGTTTAAATCCCACCATGGTAGCTGGTGGAATTTAAATTCAATTAATAAGATCTGAAATATAAAGCTAATCTCAGTAATGGTGACCATGAAACTATCACTGATTGTTGTAAAAACCCATCTGGTTCATTAGTTCCCTTTAGGGAAGGAAATCTGCCGTCCTTACCCAGTCTGGCCTACATGTGACTCCAGACCCACAACAACGTGGTTGACTCTTAACTGCCCTCTGAAATGGCTTAGCAAGCCACTCAGCTCAAGGGCAATTAGGGATGGGCAACAAATGCTGGCCTTACCAGTGACACCTACATCCCATAAAGGAAAAATATCCGTTTTTTCCAATGCTGGTTGTTACTCACTATATCTTCGATTATAGTCAGTGTGTACATGTCAAGCACACAGCCCGAGGGGGTTTTCACAGCTTCCAGGCCCTTGATGTGCTTTGGCTGAGGAACTGATGTTTTTCCCCATTGTGCCTTTCCCCATCACTCAGTACGTAGTCCGGAATCTCGGAATACATGCCAGCCTGTAACACTCGGCCATGGACAGCTTTTTGCACTGGAGAAGTTTCAAGAAGTTTCAGGAAGACCAAAGAGCGTCTTTCACCGAGTTGATGGTCCTCCATCAGCAGTTGGTGCTTATCTCGGTGTGTGTCCCTGAGAACAGCCTCTAGAGCACAGGGTCCTTCATCACGGAGCTGCTCGGAATGAACCTCCACAAAAACCGCGGCATCTCCTTCTTTGCAAAGGCACATTCCAGAAAGAGGTGAACAATGGTCTCTTCCCCACTACAGCCTCCTCGAGGGCTATATGCAGAGAGGTTGAGACTCCTGGCGTGTAAGAAGGATCTGACAGAGAGGGCTTTTCTCACCACCAGCCAAGCTACATCTTGGTGCTTGTTTGAAAGTTTTGGCAATGTGGCATTCTGCCAAATGACTGAGACAGTCTGCTCAGGGAACCAACCAACAGGGTCCACCAGCTCCTTTTCCTGCAGGATCTCGAGCGCATTACGTGACCACTGCCTGATGGACTTGTGGCCAAAGGTATTTTCCTGCATTACCTTCTCCATGAGGGACAGGTGGTACATCACGGTCCAACTGAATGGAGCATTCCGCGTTGACATGGCCAGATCCATCCTTCACAACACAGTGGCAGGTAGAGCCTCAGCATGTAGTGACACTTGGTGTTTGCGTACTGAAGGCCTGTGCACAGCTCGGAGCAGGCACACACAAAGTTGGTCATCAGGATGAGGGCAATGTTGAGTACGTTTTTCCTCCTTTATCTAAAGGTTTATACATCATGTCCCTGCGGACAATCCATTTTCAATCTCCGGACAAAAAGGCTTGGTTGACTGCCTTGGCACAGCAGTGAGTGTGGGCCGGACCTGCAACACTGAGATTGGCTCACACCTGACTCTTACAGTTATAGCTGTTCTTATCTTCAAAGGAGATGGAGTGTCACTCCCACATGTCCAGTTTTGTTTCACCATGGCTTTCAAGCTCCTTACAATTTTTGGCAGACGCTCCAGCCCCTCTGAACCACATCTTCAGGCAGACTGAGCTGATGGCGAAGGCAACAAAGGATTGGTCGGCCCAGTTCCCAAAGTAGCTGGCCATGATTTACTTTGGCTGGCGAGGTCAGTTCGAACGGGTCTCAGATGCACATCAGTCTGCAAACTGACAGCGGACCCGCTCAGAAGATGGCGACATCTTCCATTTACAGAGAGGCTTTGACCTGAGAGGCTCCATTGCCTGGGATTTTTACCCCTCTTATGCCCGGATCCTTCCTGATGGACTCGTCAAAAAGCTCCATACAGCGCACGAACACGGTAGGGGAGAGAGGGCAGTGCTGCCTGTGGTAAATATAATTGGTGAGCTGCAGATGCAGGTTGCCACTTGGAAATATGATGTTGAGGCAATAACTGAGACCTGGCTCAAAGAAGGGCAGGACTGGGTATGAAATATTCCTGGGTACAAGGTTTCAGGAAAGATAGGAAGGGAAGAAAAGGTGTAGGGGTGGCAGTATTGATTAGGAACATTGCTGGAGAGAGAGGATGTCTCAGAGGGGCCAAGGAAATGATCTATTTGGCCAGAGCAAAGGAACAAAAAAGGTGCAATTTTATTTATGGGATGTGGGTGTCACTGGCTAGGTCAGCATTTATTGCCCATCCCTAATTGCCCTCATTCAACCATGTTGCTGTGGGGTCTGAAGTCACATGGATGCCAGACCAGGTAAGGATTGCAAATTTCCTTCCCTGAAGGGCATTAGCAAACCAGATGGGTTTTTATGACAATTGTTTCATGGTCATCATCAGACTTTTAATTCCAGATTTTTATTGAATTTGACTATCTGCCATGGTGGGATTTGAGCCCAGGTCCCTAAAGCATTACCCTGGGCCTCTAGAATACTAGCCCAGTGACAATACCACTATGCCACCACCTCACCCTTGCTCAGTATAGTCTATAGGCCACCAACTGCTGGGAAAGATGTGGAGGAACAAATTTGCAAAGTAATTACAGAGAAGTGCAAGAATTATTGGGTAGTTATAATGAAGGACATTAATTATCTGAATAGAGACTGGGATAGAAGTAGTGTAAACGGCACTATTAGATCCGGTTCTTAGGAATGAGGTGGCCCAAGTGGATCAAGTGTCATTAGGAGAACATTTAGGGAACAGTGATCATTGGATCATAAGGTTTAGGTTGGTTATGGAAAAGGATAAGGAACAATCCAGAGTAAGAATAATTAACTGGGGGAAAGCCAACGTCAATAGGGGAAGAATGGATGTGGACCTGTAATGCTGGCCCTGAATGCAAACAGGCAGAGTCAACATGTTTTTTTTGTGAAATTGGGCAGACTTTCCATGCCCGCTGGCATCGGGCATGGTCGGCGGAGTGAGCGGACAATATGGCGAGAAGGCCAAAAATCGGTTTCGCAACATTGTGAAACCAGTTTGCGATTGTCTGCGCAGCCTGTCCATGGCGGGTCACGTCTCCCGCCATTGGGTGTCGGGAATCTCATTGTTATACATTGTACATATCATTATAAGGCTAGCCCGCCGGACTTGTCCCCCCTACGCTGGATCGCCCGCACGCCGACGTGTTTCACAGCAGCACAAAAGCGAGTCACGGTACAGAGGGATCTGGGTGTTTGTGCTTGTACATGAATCACAAAAAGTCAGCATGCAGGTACAGCAAGTAATTAGGAAGGACAATGGAATGTTGGCCTTTACTGGAAGGGGATGGAGTACAAAAGTAGGGAAGTACCCGCCTGGATTATTGTGTACAGTTTTGGTAAGGAGGAATAAACTTGTATTGGAAGCAGTTCAGAGAGAGTTCACTAGACGGATTTCTGGGATGATGGGGTTATCTCGTGAGGAAATTTGGAGCAGATTGGGGTTATATTCACTAGAGTTTGGAAGAATGAGAGGTAACCTTATTGAAATATATAAGATTCAGAGCGGATTTGAGAAGATGGATGCTGAGATGGTATTTCTGTTCATGGGGGGAGTCTAGAACTAGGGGGCATAGTTTCAAAATAAGGAGTCTCCCAATTAAGATGTCGATTACGGAGAATCTCTTCTCTTAGTGGTTCGTTAGTCTTTGGAATTCTCTTTCATGGAGAGCAGTGGAGGCTGGGACATTGAATATATTTAAGGCTGAGTTAGGCAGATTTATGATCAACAAGGGACTCTGGGCTATGGGGGACAGGCAGGAAAGTAGAGTTAAGATCAGCACTGATCTTATTGAATGATGGAGCAGGCTCACAGGGTCAAATGGCCTGGTTCCGTTCCTCTTTCTTACGATCTTATGTTTTTATGAAGCCAGATCTCCCTTTCGTACGATAGTGGTGGAACACTAAGGTGACATAATAAGTTATTGGGGAAACTAGACATTTCAGATGGGTTCAAGAGGACACCTTTCTGATGTGAGGGTGGGCGCGGGGATGTTAATCCTTAAAGAAAGCCTGTCACAACCTCAGGACGTCCCAAAGTGCTTTACAGTCAATGAAGCACTTTTGAAGTGTAATCACTGTTGTAATGTAGGAAACGTAGCAGCTAATTTATGCACAGTAGACTCCCACAAACAGCAATGTGATAATGACCAAAAACGCTTGATTGAGGGCTAAATATTGGAGAAGACCCCTGCCCTTCTGCAAAAATAATGCCTTGGGATCTTTTATGTCCACTGTGCCTAGCTTGGTGTCTCATCCAAAAGATGGCACCTCTGACAGTGCAGCACTCCCTTAGTACTGCACGTGGAAAGCCCGTCTGGTGTTCAAATCCCTTGAGTTAGCAGTTTTCCCCTCTTAGATTTGCGAGTGATACACCTGACGCTACCTATGAAAAAAAGGACAGGATTTTTTTATTGGGCCCTAATGACCCATTTTCAAGGACCACCATTCCCGATGTTTTTCAGATCTGAACAGCCTCTCATTCGGGAAAACTTGAGGTGGATAGTGCAGGAAGGCTGCATCTCAGTGAATATGAAATGTTTAATAATTTCCTGGCTATATTGTAGCTAACTAGGTCAAGTCAGGTTCTAAGATTAGGTTACCTCATCCGGGCCTATAGCCAAGAAAATGTTATCAGTCAAAAAAAAAACCGGAAGACTTGAATGCAAGTCTGGAGTGATTTATAATGAAGAATTCCACACTGCAGGTTGATCTCCTGGATTGATTTTGATTGCCTGAGGGAACTCGAGAGGAATTTTCCAGAGTATATTTTTTCCCTTATTGACCCTATGTTTCTCTTCGTTTTCCCTTTGGCCCTTGATGAAGATTAAATGGTCGTGGAAAGTGTGGTGAGGAGGAAGTAGAAACTGGCTAACCATCATGTTCCTGTCGTTAGGAGTGTGGGGTGGGTTCGATCGCCAAGCTGCTCTTTTTCCTGTTTGTCAATTTCATATATGTGCATAATTATTCGACCAATTGTTGCTGACAGAAATCACATATTACTTCAAAATAAGTCAAGGTGAATGAAGGACCTGCATTTCTATGGCACCCTTTCGTGACCTCAGGATGCCCCAAAGCGCTCTCCAGCCAATGACGTGCTCTTGAAGTCACTGTTACAATGTAGGAAAAATGAAGGAACTTCTTCTAAGTCAGGATGGCATGTGAATGGGAGGGGAACTTGAAGGTCCTGGTATTCCCATATGCCTGCTGCCCCTGTTCTTTTAACTGGTTGATGTTAATGGTATATTAATTGTGTTTAAATATACAGGTGGGGGTGGGTATTAGCTGGGGGTTCCCTTGAACCCCTATAAATAGAAATAGACTAAATCTATGGTTGTTGGTTTAGGTTGTATACGCTTGTAATGTGTAAATATAAAAGTGTGTAAAGATTGGCTCCAGTTCTATCCTTCACCTACTGGTTTTCTGGATTAGAACAGTCCAGGTCACAGGTTTGGCAAATGCTGATAAAGTAATCTTGGCTAGTTGCTGTTGTGGATCTAGTAGATGGTACACTCTGCAGCCACTTTTCACCAGTGGTAGAGGGAGTGAATGTTGAAGGCAGTGGATTGGGTGCTGATCAAGCGGGGCTGCTTTGATGTCCTGGGTGGTGTTTAGCTTCTTGAGTGTTGTGGGAGCTGCACTCATCCACGTAGGTGGAGAGTATTCCATCACACTCCTGACTTGCGCATTGTAGATGGTGGACAGGCTTTGGGGAGCCGGGAGGTGAGTTACTTGCCACAGAATTCCCAATCTTTGAGCTGCACATGTGACCATAGTATTTATGTATCTGGTCCAACTAAGTTTCTGGTTAACGGTGACCCCAAGGATGTCGACAGTGGGGGATTCAGAGATTGGAATGCTATTGAATGTCAAGGGGAGATGGTTGGATTCTCTCTTGTTCGAGATGGTCATTGCTTGGTACTTGTATGTTGTGAGTGTTACTTGCCACTTATCAGCCCAAGCCTGAGTGTTGTCCAGGTCTTGTTGCCTATGGACATGGACTGCTTCAGTATCTTCGGAGTCGCGAATGGTACTGAACGTGGTGCAATCAGAAATCATCCCCACTTCTGACCTTATGATGGAGAGAAAGTCATTGATGAAGCAGCTGATGGTGGTTACAAATACACAGGCTGTGAATTGCAATTTATATTTGACCTGTTACACATTGAGTAAAACAGCAGCAATGTATGTACTATAATGGAATATGTCAGAGTTAATACCATAAAGGGTTTACTGTAATAGTCTCTGATAAGAATGTAAGAACATAAGAAATAGGAACAGGAGTAGACCATTCGGCCCCTCGAGCCTGCTCCGCCATTCAATAAGATCATGGCTGATCTTCATGTGTTTCTATTTCCACATTCCCATCTAACCCCAATAACCTTTGATTCCCTTGCCTAACAAGAATCTATCTACCTCTGGCTTAAAAATATTCAATGCCCCACCTCCACCACCTTCTGAGGCAGAAAGTTCCAAAGTCGCACAACCCTCTGAGAGAAAAAAATTCTCCTCATCTCTGTCCTAAAAGGGCGACCCCTAACTTTAAAACAGTGCCCCCTAGTTCTGGACCCACCCACAAGAGGAAACATCCTTTCCACGTCCACATTGTCAAGACCGTTCAGGATCTTGTAAACTTCAATCAAATCACCCCTCACTCGTCTGAACTCCAGTGGAAACAAGCCCAGTCTGTCCAACCTTTCCTCATAAAGCAACTCACTCATTCCAGATATCAATCTAGTAAACCTCCTCTGAACCGCTTCCAACATATTTACATCCTTCTTTAAATAAGGAGATCAAAACTGCGCACAATATTCGGGATGCGGTCTCACCAATGCCCTGTATAACTGAAGCATAACATCCTTACCTTTATGTCCAATCCCTCTCTTGATGTCATAGAAGGAAGTGACATATACTCATGTGATCTCAGAGTCTCGAAGAAAGCAGCCTGGGGAGGAACTAGTGCAAGGGAACATTCTCCTAACCGTAAATATGTTACAATAAAGTTAGTGTTTGCAGTCCTCAGGAGTTATTGAAATTACTTCAACCCGACCACACACTAATGTATGGTGGCAAGCTGTAAAAAGATGGTGCTAGAAAAATCTTTACCTCCACCGGAGAGTTTTGAGAAAGTTACAGGCCTCAACCAGGCTGAGGTGTGGCCCAAGTAGTACATGAGATTTGCTCAATTTCACGCCACATCGGGCCTCACAGAGAAGCCAGACTGTGAGCAGGTCAGTACGCTTTTGTATGCAATGGGTGACTGTGTGGACGACATTTTAGTTACCCTGGGATCAATTAGGGTAAAGCCACATAAGATGAAGTTATTGATGCATTGGGGACATAGTCCAATCTCTGCAAGAACACCATTGTGGAATCTGCAAAGTTCAATAAACATCCCCAGAGACATGGGGAAGGCATCGATGCATTTATTAATGATCTGTACCAATTAGAAGAATACTGTGAGCACTGTAATCTGAAAGAGGAGCTAAAACATGACAGAATAGTTTCTGGAGTAGTGGATGATGCATTATGATAAAAATTTTCAGCCCTGAACAGACTTGACGCTGGTGAAGGTGTCAAGCATATATAGCATAAAGGAATATGCTATACACACCCAGGAAGATTCCATACCCATTACTTCCAAAGATTGACTCAATGGTGAGACAAGGAGTCACCAAGAAGTTGGTGCTCAGGGATGGTACCCACCCTGAAGTTAAACAGCTCCATAAGAATATGTGTTGATCTCACACAACTCAATAAAGCTGTGAAAAGAGAAGTCCATCCAATGGTATCAGTAGCTGAGGCTTTGGCTAAATTAGGGAAGAGCTCAATATTTTCTAAACTAGATGCTAAGAATAGATTCTGGCAAATAGCACTAGAAGAGGAGTCCAAGCTTCTCACAACTTTCATAGCACCATTTGGAAGATTCTGTTTTAACAGGTTACCCTCTGGAGTAACATCAACACCAGAGATCTCTCAAAGAACAATGTCAAATCTTTTAGAGTGCTTTCCCGAAATTGTTGGCCACATGGCTGATGTGTTGATGCATGGGGCCACTCAAGCTGAGCATGACATGAGAGTGAGATCAGTGCTGAGAAGAGTACATGAGACAGGATTGACACTCAACAGTAAGTGTGAGTTTTCACAGCCAACAATCAGGTTTCTTGGTCACATAGTGGCCGGAACGTTCAGGCCCCTCCCGTCGGTGGGATCTTCCAGTCCCGCCAAAGTGAATGGAACTTCGAACGACCCGCCGCATCTGCCATAGCGGGAGCCACTGCGCTGGGGCAGGAAAATCCCGGCCAGTGAGTGCATCAAGAATAAAGGTTGATCCACTGAAGACCGGAGTGATCAAAGAATTTCCAGCTCGAAGAGGTATCACGGGGCTGCAAAGGCTCATGGGAATGGTCAATCATGTGGCCAAATTTTTTTTAAAAATGTAAAGAGCCACTACAGCAGTTGTTACACCAAGACAATGAATGGTGTTGGGGAGAAGCACATCAGAAATCATTTGAAAAAAATCAAGGAAAGGTTGAGGTCATCAGAGATATTAACATATTACGATCTGGAATTACCTACAATAGTAGCAGTGGACACATCCTCTACAGAATTGGGCATAATACTTTTTCAGGTACAAAGAGATGGGAAACGCAGACCAGTCTATTATGCATCGAGTCCTCTGACAGATACAGAGAAGAGATATGCAGTAATGAAAAAGGAAGCATTAGCAGCCACGCGGGTGTGTGAGAAATTTGCTGACGACACCTTAGATCTTCACATTACGATAGAAATAGACCATAAACCTTTAGACACACTATTGAATTCGGAAGAGCTTGAAGTGATGACATCAAGAGTTCACAGGTTCAAATTAATTGATAAGGTTTGGCACTCAGGTGGTACATGGCCAAGGGAAACCACAGAGCACAGCAGACTCATTATCACGCACTGAAACCGAGAATCCAGAAAGATGCGGCACTGAGTTGTGGAAGAAGTTGAGGAGTTCGCTACAATGACCAGTCCGTACGTTACCGGCAACTGCACAAAGATTGAGTGAAATCAAAGGGGCTCAAAAATCAGACAAGGAATGTAAGGAGATCAGAGAATTTTGCATTGGAGGATGGCCAATATATATATACCGCGTAGTCTTATCTTGAGACCATGGGTCAGAATTTTACGGCCCTGTCGTGGGAATGGGGCGTAAAATGTGACGAGCTGTTCAAAACTCCATTGGCTTTGACAGGACTGTAAAGTCCCGCCAGCAGGAGGGGCTGTAAAATTCCGCCCCATATTTTGAGCAGTGGTTGAAGGTTTACTGGTATGTGATGATAGAATAGTACTGCCAAGAGCATTTAAACTTGAGATCTTGCAACACCTACATCAAATAAGTTAGGTATTACCAAGTGCAGAGCCAGAACCTGGTACTTGCTTTGGTGGCCAGGAGTTATTGTAACTACTCCAACCCAACAACACGATGACATAATTAACATTCCTGTTTCTGAGTGGAGATTTAAGAAATGGAAACAAGAGGTGCACTAACCAGTGAGCTCTTTCAGAGAGCTAGCATAGATATATTGGGCTGAATGGGCAATAAATGGTATGGGCAATAAATGCTGGCTTAGCCAGCACACCCTAGCACACCCCATGAGTGAATAAAAAAAAATAAGTATCTGTTCTCAGTTGCTTTACAAAAATTCAGGTGTTTTTTTATGTCACCAGCTCACAACATCTGTTGGCAGAGACGTTACCTCTAAACAGTTGTCCATCCATTTGCCCCCACCCGTGCCCCCTCCCAACCAAAACCCAATATTGGTTTTTAGTCTGGCTCTTCCTTCTATTATGTAACCTTCTGACTGTTTGTGTAAGGACGACAGTCGAATTTGCTGAACTTTATGGCAGTTTGAATGGGACAGTGGTCATCACTTTGAAGTGGGCGGGGTTGCCAACTCTCATCAGATCTACTCCTGGAGGCTTGATCACGTGACAGCCCTCCTTCCGACTGCTCCGCCCCCACCATGCCCCTGCCATTGGTCACCTCACACGCCAATCCTGGCAGGGTCCCCATTTGGTTGGGAAGGGAGCAGGCTTTGTCACCTGATTGGATGATCCTTGACTGTCAGTCACTCTTTTCTCCTGCCTCCCATATTTTTATTAACGACAAGCAAAAGCATTGGAAGAAAATTATTAAAAACACATTTGTCTCTCCACCGTTGCTTCCAGCAGCGTCCAGGAGACTAATCTTTCGATCCCTGAGACCCCAGAGCAATTCTGGATGGTTAACAACCTAAAAGCCAGCGTTCATACCTCAGTGACACCCAGATTTTATTGTCAGCGGCTTTTTATGATTCTTGATTTTTTTTGTTGAAGGCAAGTGACTGTTTTACCAAGAAGTGAAAGTAAGGATTCCAATTACTTTCCCCTTGATCTGTGTTTCATTGTTTGACTGGTTGGGGCTGATTTTACAGCTGTGGTTCATTGGCTGCCCAACCTTTCATAACATCAATGCGAATGGGTTCCAGTCTGGTTTTTGACGAATCTGGAAGCAAAGTGAAAAGGGTTTGCAAATTTGCCAACATTTCTTGATCATAAATTTGGATAGGTAAAGGTCTTTGAGTCCTGGAAACAAGTCAGTCACTAATATGTTTCAGAGAAAAATATAAAACAGCATCTGTTAAATTTTTCAATTCTTTTTTTTAAAAGAGAAGTTGGCCGTCCGCATATTTGGAGGCACTCGTCTCAAGTCTGGACCAATCTGGGCAACTCTTTAAATCTAGCTATGCACGCATCAAACTGGAATAGCTCGGCACCATGGCTCCTTCAAAAAGATTGTCCAAGGTGATTTTGAAAAAAATATGCGCAGTTAAGATCAAAAGAGAAAAACAAACCCGGCAACTGCCAGAATCTAGAAATAAAAGCAGCGGGTCAACGGGGCCAAACATTCTGTCAGAATCTGTTGGGGTCTGAAACAAAGCCTCCTCATTCTTGCTTATATTTCAGTGAATTGAGGGGGGAATCTGGCCTGGGTAAAGCAGAGTCAAAGATTGGGGTGGGTAGGAATGGGATAGAACAATGGGCAGCCTGGACAGAGGAGATGGTTGGGGTAAAGCCTAGGTGCATTCCCACAAGAGGAAAAAAGGGGGATGTGGTGCGAAGAAATACAAAGCAGAGCAATGGGGCTGGTAAGGGTCCAAAATAAGTAAGTAGAGGCAGAAGGCATGGCTGGGGGTCTGAATGATCGCTGTGCATTGATGGTTACCAAGAAAGGTGGCTTTGCTAAACTATTATTGTAAAAACCTATCTGGTTCGCTCTTTAGGGAAGGAAATCTGCCATCCTTACCCGGTCTGGCCTATGTGTGACTCCAGACCCACAGCAACGGGGTTGAATCTTACCCTCTGAAATGGCCGAGCAAGCCACTCAGTTCAAGGGCAAATTAGGGATGGCCAACAAATGCTGGCCTTGCCAGTGACACCCACATCCCATGAAAGAATGAAGAAACCAACACATAAGTGAATCCGAAGATCTTACCAAGGTGTTAGCGACTAAGGTGAAGCAGAAAAGGGGGGGGCATATGACAGATGTGAGGCTTGATAATAGAAGAGAGAACCATGAATGAACATGAAAACTCCAGAGGACAATGACAAAGGAAATAAGAGCAGAGATAGCATAAGAATAGATTAGCAGCTAAAGAGGGGGATGGTGGCAAAGTGGTAATATCACTGGACTAGTAATCCAGAGGCCCAGACCAATGCCCTGGGCACATGAGTTCAAATCCCACCATGGCAGCTGGTAGAATTTAAATTCAATTAAAAAAATAATTTGGAATATAAAGGTTGTAACAGGAACCATGAAACTATCATTGATTGTTGTAAAAGACCTATCTAGTTCACCCTTTAGGGAGGGAAATCTGCCATCCTTACCTGGTCTGGCCTACATGTGACTCCAGACCCACAACAAAGTGGCTGACTCTTAACTGCCTCTCTGAAATGGCCCAGCAAGCCACTCAGTTCAAGGGTAATTAGGGATGGGCAACAAATACTGGCCTTGCCAGGGATACCCACATCCCATGAAAGAATAAAGAAACCAACACAAGAGAGAATCCAAAGATCTTCTATCATATTTAACAGTAAAAAGAGGAGCAATGGGGCTGGTAAGGTTCCAAAATGATAAGACCTGAGGCAGAAGGTGTGGCTGGGGGTCTAAATGATTGCTTTGTATCAGTGGTCACCAAGAAAAGTGGCTTCACTAAGGCTTGAGGAGGTTTCTGGGATACTGGATGAGATAGAAATGGACAAAGAGGAGGTACCCCACCCCTCTCCTTAACAGCACTGTGGGTATATCTGCAGCACCTCAAGACAGTGGCTCACCACCACCTTCTCAAGGGTAATTAGGGACAGGCAATAAATGCTGGCCTTGCTTACACCCCAGGAATTATTTTTTTTTAAAACTAGCTTGGCAATATATAAAGTAGATGAGTCATCTTATCTGCGCAGGATGCAGGATGAAATAAAAGGAAAACACTGTAGATGCTGGAGATATGAAATAAAAACAAGAAAGTGTCGGAAAAACTCAGGATCCATGGGGAGAGAAGCAGAGTTAACGTTTCGAGTCCAGTATGACTCTTTATCAGAACGGGCTGCATCCTAGGCTTCCGAGATCACTGACAGTAGAGGTTGCGGAGGTGCTGGCCATAATTTTCCAATCGTCTTTGGATACGGGGTTGGTGTCAGAGGACTGGAGGATTGCAGGCATTACACCGCTGTTTAAAAAAGGGGAGCCAGATAAACCTGACAATTACAGGCGAGCGAGTTTAACATCAATGATTTCACAGGGTTATTGAATACTTTTAAGGCAGAGATAAATAGGTTCTTGACTAATGAGAGTCAAAGGTTATCGTAGGTGGGCAGGAATGTGGAGTTGAGGCCACAGTCAGATCAGCCATGATGCCTTGACTGGCGTAGGCTCGAGGGGCCGAATGGCCTACTCCTGCTCCTAATTCATATGTTCGTATGTTTGCCTATGATGGGGAAGCTTCTAGAACAGTGCTTCCCAAACTATTTTCCATAACAATGCAATTTTAGCACTGGAAAAACTAACGTGCCAACAAAAACAGCAGTAGAATGCTCGCTTAAGACTTAACCTTAATCTTAACATGAGTTAAGCTGTAGCTGGAGTATTGTGACCAATTCTGGGCGCCTCTCTTTAGGAAGGGCAAGGAGGATTTGGAAAGGTTACAAAAGAGATTTACTCGTGTGGTTCAGGGAGGAGGGATTGCGGTTATGTGGAGAGTTTGGAGAAGCTGGGATTGTTCCCCTTTGAGCAGAGAAGGTTAATTGGAGATTTGATAGAGCTGTTTAAAATCTTGAAGAGTTTAGATAAAGCGTAAATAAAGAGAAACCGTTTCCAATGGCTTAAGGGTTGATCTCCAGAGGGAAAAGGTTGAAGCTGATTGGCAAAAGAACCAGAGGCAGAATGAGGAAAAAATCTTCTAACAGAATGAATGGTTGAGACCTGGAATTCACTGCCTGATTAGGGTGGATAAAAGCAAAATACTGCAGATGCTGGAAACCTGAAACAAAAACAGAAAATGCTGGAAAAACTCAGCAAGCCTAACAGCATCTGTGGAGAGAGAAAAAAAACAGATTTAACATTTCGAGTCCTTATGACTCTTCTTTGAAGAGCTCTGAAGAAGAGTCATAAGGTCTCGAAACGTTAACTCTGTTTCTCTCTCTGCAGATGCTGTTAGACCTGCTGAGTTTTTCCAGCATTTTCTGTTTTGGTTTCTGATTAGGGTGGATACTGATTCACCTGTTTTCAAAAGGGAGTCGGATAAATATACGAAGGAGAAAAAAAATTGCGGAGATATAGGGAAAGATTAGCGATGGGACCAACTGGATTGCTTTTGGAAGGAGCTGACGCAGACTGAATGGGCTGAATGGCCTCTTTCTGTGCTGTGCCATTCTACGATTCTGTAAATGTACCCACAATTTATTATTTTTTTAAAAGGAAGTTATTTTTTCTGCTCCTCTGGGGTTCCCTATAGGAGCACTCCCCTGAGAGAATTGGCCGGCTACCTATTCTGAAAGACGTTGACTTATATAGCAACGTGCACAACTCGCAAAGCGCTTTACAGAAAATGAAAGTGTAGGCATGGGTGTAATTTAGGAATTGTGGCAGCCAATTAGCACACAGCAAACTGCCGCAGACAGCAATGTGATGAGAAGTAGGTCATCTGTTTTTAGTGAACACCGGCTAGAGTATAAGTATTGGCCAAGAACACTGAGGAAAACTCTTCCCTGAAATAGTGAGGGATGCTTAGAGATGAGTTGTTAGCAGATGTGCTCAAGTTCTGCAGGTTCCCTCACCCTCTTTCCTTCTGAGTATTGTGTACGTGTGGAACTACATTGAATGAAGAATAGAGAGAAACCAATTGCTTTAGGCCAATGTTTTCAAGCTGTTTCATCCTCGATCTTCCAATCAAGAGTTTTCCAGATGAATGGATGTGTTACTTCCATGACTAGACTCCAGCTGCTGAAACATATACAGTTAGAGGATTGGAAACAGGGACTGTTTGACAAAGACATGAAAACACTTTGAAGAAAAACAGTTACCACGTTATTAAAGAGAGGAATAAAATGGGAGTGAAAACAGTGGTTTTCTCTGCCCTTGTAAGTCAGGCCAGACAAATTCATTTTGTTTTCTGTTCTCTGAAAATATTCAGAAATAGTTGTTTGGTAGTGCAGAATTGAGTATTGGGCCCTGTCCTTTGTAGACAGAAGGAGCATGTCCACGCATTGTGCTTCTTTCAACTAAACAAAAGCTTGGGGGACAGCCATTCCCTGGTTCATTCCCCAGGGCAATGCCTTGACCAATCAGAGTCTACCTGCCTGGTTTAAATTTGAGCAAAAGCTTGGCAGTTAATTGTTCCCTGGTGCATTCTCCGTGGCAACACCCCTGCCAATCAGAGTCCACTTGCCAACCAATCAGCACTCTCCTCTCATGCAGTATAAATTGTTGATCCCTTTACTATTGGTATTCTTGTGAACTGATCTGATGAGTGCAAGACGAAAAGATTCAACAGCATGTCTCTTTTGTCAGCGATACTCATAATCAGAAATCTTTGTATAACTTTGTATAAAGATAAATTCACCAATGATGCAGTCCAGGGCAAATGTCCTGAGCATGCTAGCACTAGTCAAACAAAGGAGGCTTCACTGGCTTTGGCATGTGCACAGGATGGAAGATGGCTGCTTCCCAAGGATATGCTCTACAGGGAAGTAGCCCATGGCAAGAGACCAGCAGAGTTCCCAAAGCTCCGATTCAAGGATGCTGCCAGTAGAGATATGAAAGCCCTTTTCCCATCAATCACAACAAGTGGGAAACTCCAGCTGATGGACCAGTGTAAATGGCGGCACCAGCTGTGGCCAGGACAACATGGGGCTTCAGAAGCTCCAAAGCAGACGCCAGCCCTGGAAACGAGACATCAGCCGAGATCATCTGGCAACTCTGGTAAGGGACAACTTCATGTGTGGCAGATTTTGCCTTTCCAGAATAGGTTTGTTCAGTCAACAACAGAAGTGCGGCAGGTGACCTCATCTGACCTCACCAAAGTCCTGAGGCTGCATTCCCATCATCTCTCACAGATGGCAAGATGCCAATATACAGATTAATAAACAATGTTGTTTTCTTTTAGCTGATTTACTCCATAACATAGATTTAGGGACTGGCAGTTAGTCAGATGGTACCTTACTAGCGCTGCCTGATCATTAGGATTTTGCCCCTGATTGATTTACATAATGCGGCCAATTCCTTTCCCCCCCTCCATTTTAGGAGCTCAATGTTGGGGGTTGGTGGTTGATGAGGAAATGGTGTTGAAGTCCATGAGAGGGTTACATAGACAAGATGATGAGTAAATGTAAAAGCACACAGCCACTTGAAAGCTAAGTGGCTACAAGTGCAGTCAAAAATAATTGCTAACCTTTACCAATAATTTTAATCCATGCTTCAGCATTTTGCAAAAGCTGTTTGAACAGCAATGGCAATGCTCAAAGGCTGCATGATCACTGGGGAGGCAGGAACGTTTGGCCGAGGGCTAGAGCAGTCTCAGTGCTCAAACCCCATGTCAAAGTGAAGAGATAGTGAGACGCTGGTCCCATTTAGTGTTCAGGCAGCTTTCCCATCAGACACAGGTATTGCAGCTTGCTGAGAGTGAGCAGTGAAGGCCTGAGGGCACACCTTTATTTTTAAGGATGTAGCCATCCCTGGCCGTCTCACATTTATTGCCCATCCCTAAATGCCCTGAGGCAATGGTGGTGGTGGTCCTTCTAGAGCCATTGGTAATAGGTTGATACAACTACGAGTTTTGCCAGGCCGCTTCATTGTGCAGTTAAGACTCAACCACATTGCTTTGGGACTGCAGTCAGGGGTAAGGGAGACAGCCACAGAATTGTTACAGGGCAGAAGGAGGCCATTCAGCCCATCTTGTCTGCACTGGCTCTCTGAATGAGCATTATGACTCAGTACCATTCTCCAGCCTTTTTCCAGTAACCCTGCACATTGTTTCTATTTAAATAACCAGCCAATGCCCTCTTGAGTGCCTCAATGGAACCTGCCTCCACCACATTCCAAACCCGAACCACTCGTTTTGTGAAAAGGTTTTTTCTCACCTCGCATTTGCTTCCTTTGCAAATCACTTCAAGTCTGTGCCCTCTCGTACTTGACATTTATGAGTTTTCCCCTATCTACTCTGTCCAGCCCGCTCATGATTTTGAATGCCTGTCAAATCTCCAGTTAGCTTTGTCCTCTCCAAGGAGGACAGTCTCAACCTTTCCAATCTATCTTCATAGCTGAAGTTTCTCACTGTAATCATTCTTATAAACCTCTTCTGCACTCTCTCCAATGCATTTGCATCCTTCCTAAAGTGTGGCACCCCCCAGAGCTGTACACAATCCTCCAGCTGAGGCCTAACTAGTGTCCTATACAAGTTCAGCGTAACCTCCTTGCTCTTGTACTCTATGCCCCTATTAATAAAGCCTAGGATACTGTATGCTTTATTAACTGTCTCTGCTTCTTCCTCGAACAGAGGCACGAACAATCCCCATCCACCACCACTCTCCTCTGCCTGGCTGAACTTGTTCTCTCACTGAACAACTTCTCCTTAAACTTGTCTCACTTCCTCCAAATAAAAGGTGTGGCTATGGGTACCCGCATGGGCTCCAGTTATGCCTGACTCTTTATGGGGTATGTGGAACATTCCTTGTTCCAGTCCTACTCAGGGCCCCTCCCATAACTCTTTTTTTCGGTACATCGATGACTGTTTAGGTGCCACTTCATGCTCTCATCTGGACCTGGAAAAATTCGTCAATTTTGCTTCTAATTTCCACCCCTTTATCACCTTCACATGATCCATCTCCAACATTCCTCCTTCCTTTCCTTGACCTCTCTGTGTTCATTTCTGATGATAGACTGTCCACCAATATTCATTACAAGCCCACCGACTCCCACAGCTACCTCGACTACAGCTCCTCACACCCCGCTTCCTGTAAGGACTCCATCCCATTCTCTCAGTTCCTTCGCCTCCGTCGCATCTGTTCTGATGTTACCACCTTCCAAAATGGCACTTTTGACCTGCCTTCATTCTTCCTCAACCGAGGTTCTCCCCCACGGTCGTTGACAGGGCCCTCAACCGTGTCTGGCCCAACTCCCGCACCTCTGCCCTCACACCTTCCCCTCCCTCCCAGAACCATGATGGGTCCCATTTGTCTTCACTTTTCATCCCACTAGCCTCCGCATTCAAAGGATCATCCTCTACTAACTTCTGCCAACTCTAGCATGATGTCACCACCAAACACATCTTCCCCTCACCTCCCGTCAGCATTCCATAGGGACAGTTCCCTCCAGGGCACCCTGGTCCACTCCTCCATCACCCCCTACACCTCAACCTCCTCCCATGGCACCTTCCCATACATTCGCAAAAGGTGCAACACCTGCCCCTTTACTTCCTCCCTCCCCACCATCCAAGGGCCCAAACACTCCTTTCAGGTGAAGCAGTGCCAAACTTGCATCTCCCTCAATTTAGTCTACTGCATTCGCTGCTCCCAATGTGATCTCCTCTACATTGGAGAGACCAAACGCAAGCATGACCCAGACCTCCCTGTTGCTTGCCATTTCAACACACCACCCTGCTCTCTTGCCCACATGTCCGTCCATGGCCTGCTGCAATGTTCCAGTGAAGCTCAACGCAAACTGGAAGAACAGCACCTCATCTTCCAACTAGGCACTTTACAGCCTTCCGGACTTAACATTGAGTTCAACAACTTTAGATCATGAACTCTCTCCTCTATCCCCACCCCCTTTTTTAACGCTCCCTAGTTTAAATTTATTTTTATTTTTTATCCACTTATTTTCATTTTTATTCATTGTTTTATCCCCCTTTTTAATCTTTATTCCAATCTTTTTCCTCAACCACCGACCCCTCTCCCCACCCCACACCCAAAAGGACCATCTGTCACTTGTTCCATGTTGTTCCTTCAGACAATGCTGACCTTTGTTTCGCTATTATCACCTTCTGCTTTCTTACCTTTATGCCACTATCAGCACCTCCTTCAGCCCTTACCACTACCATTAACACTTCCTTTGTCTTGTGTCCATGACATCTTTGTCAACATCTCCTTAGCCCTCACCTATCCCTGACCTTCTATCCAGCTTTTCCCACTCCACCCCCCCTTAAATCGTATAAATTTCATCACATTTCTACTTCTCAAAACATTAACTCTGTTTCTCTCTCCACAGATGCTGCCAGTTTTTCCAGCATTTTCTGTTTTTATTTCAGATTTCCAGCACCCGCAGTATTTTGCTTTTATGCTTTATTAACAGTTTCCCTCCATCTGTCCTGCCACCATTAATGATTGATGCACATGTAACGCCCAGGTCCCTCTGCCCTGGCACATCTTTTACAGCTGTACCCCTTATAATATATAGGGCCCTAAAGGCTAAAACATGCCCCTGACGGCTTGAAAGGAATTTTTAATGACGAAGTTCCTGTTCAGGCCTAGCTGGATGACCTCCCAGGACAGGTTCCCACCCAGACAGGGCCCTCGGTGAGATTCGAGGTCTGCAATGTAAGAGTATTAGAAATGCACGGCTGTATTCTTGCCACCAGGGCTGACCTTCCTGGCTGCTCCTGGTGAGGTTTCTAAGGCTTGTTTCCTAAAAGAAATTCCTACCCTGTCGGCTTGAAGGAGAGGGGGATGTATACAGTGCAACACTGAGGCGTGGAAAGTCTGTGAGAAAGTTAAAGTGACCCCTACATTCTCAATAATAAGAATCTGCAAACATTCTTGTCTGCAGGTGTTGCCAGGCTACCTGTGGGGCACCCCCTGCTCTCCCCGCACCACCTGTTATATTGTGTGCTGTTAAAACAGATCTGGACTTGACAATGGAACCGTATTCCCAGGTGTTTCTGCTCGAGGCAGGTGCATCCCAGCTCATAACAACTCGCGGCATTAAAAAAAAATTCCCATCTGAGAGATGTGTGTGTCCTGGTTACCGACTATTCGCACAATCAAAAGCCCTGGTAATTTTTGAATACCTCCATTGAATCACCTCTTAACCTTCTCTGCTCTAAGGAGAACAACCCCAGCTTCTCCGGTCTCCCCACGCCCCGCATCATTGGTTCCGTTCTAGTGAATCTCCTCTGGACCCTCTCCCAAGGTCTTGACAACCTGCCTGAAGTGCAGGAGAGGTCTAGCAGTTATTTACAAAGAATTAGCATAACTTTTGCCCTCTATGTCTCATTGTATAAAGCCAAGGATCCTATATGCTCCATCAACATGTCTGCCACCTTCAAAGATTTGTGTATGTAAATCCCCAGGCCTCTCTGTGCCTTGAGTATATTGAAGACAGAGAGCGATACATTCCTAGATATTAAAGACATCAAGGGATGTGGGGATTTTCGAGAAAAATGACTTTGAGATGGAAGATCAGCCATGATCTAGTTGAAGAGTGCAGCCAGCTGAAAGGGCTGAATGGCCTATTCCTGTTTTTATTCTTTCACGGGACGTGGGCAGCCCTGCAAGGCCAGCATTTATATTGCTTATCCCTAATTGGCATTGAAAAGGCTGTCGTCTTAAACCTGCTCCTATTTCCTATGTTCCTGCACCCCTTGTAAAATGGTATCACTACTCCTCTCCTCATTAGTCTTTTCTTCATATCTCTTTGAAGGAAACATTATCATTTGATCAAATTCCTATGGAACTAATATTTGCAGCTCAATTGGCTCATAGCACATTACTCAACAGAAACATGATAAAGGATCGTATGCCATAGTATTAAGATTTTGTACGTTCTCTAGGGTATAAACAGTACAGTATGTTTATCTTTTGGGTGTAAATAGCATAATACTAATTAAATATGTTCCAGAGGGGAAAAGAATAATTGAATAATATGGAGCTGAAACATAAATATCTTTAAGAGTATCAGAACAGTTAATGGTGGATTGATTGTTGACTCTTTTGCCAAACAGTTAATGGCCACAACAACTGACTGACTCCCATCAATTAGATTTGTCTACTGTTTGGCACAGAGCTCTATATCAGTAATTTTTTTTTTAGTGCAGAGTATTCCAGTGGACAGTAAATAATAGTGCGAGGCTGGATGAGGATCTGTACTGAATTGTATCTACTTCACGTGTCCTTCATTTCTATAATGGCACACACATGTGAAAAGTTCACAAAGGGAAGATCCTGGTGCCAGTGAAAATACAGACTCCAGTTCGTCCCCAAGGCATTCAGTTCAAAGTTAGACGCAGGGTCTGCGCCGCTTAACAGGTTCACCCTTGGACGACTGGAAGGTTTTTTTTTTCTCTTGCATTTTGAAACCTTGTTGGGAAAAAGATGAGGAGTGTTTTGCATTAGCGATGAGCACGCAGCCTGCGAGCGATGACTCCATTTGGTTCCATCTGGACATAAACAAGTCCACTGACCTTGATTCCAGTCTGATAAATGTGATCATTCATTCCCTTAGCTTGATGGCAATGGCAAGCCTTGGCTCCAACGTCCAGCTCTGTTTCTTTGCCAACGTATCCAACGGCAACACTGAAAAAATGAAAGCACAAAAAAACACAAAGGAAGAAACCAAACGTTCCCAGTCCAAATCAAGGAAAGTTCGGCTTCTGCTCAACTAGTTGCCCCAGTCAACTTTAGGACGGAGGGGTGAAAGAGAAGTGGAAGGTAGATTTTTCATCTTAGTGCTGCTCTCTCTTCCCTTTCAAGTTGTTGGCTTTCAGAACTATGCCGCACAGGGAAAGGATCTCCTGAGTATTATTAAGTGGGATGGGGAGAAGCCAGAGAGTATGTGGAATGTGTTTAGTGTTCATTCTGAAAACAATGGATAATTGGAGTCTAATGACACAATTATCAGGTGAGATCATGTTAGACAAAGATTGGGAATGCTGACCAAACCTGGCTACGAGCATGATCCTAACACATTGGCTTGAGAATACCTCCAAATGGGATGATTTCAGTCATTGATAATATGGCGATTAACTTCAATAAGAAGAGATCAAGATGGAACAACAGTGTTACAATAACTAATGGAGACCAGATCCATGTTTGCCAGCAATAACGTTTAATGTTCCAATAACAAATGCAGGAACAAAATAAGCATGAAGAAAAACATAGACAAGATGTCTTTTAAATGTTTTGATTAATGTATTGAGTCAGATTTTTTTTTGTCAAAATAAGGGCAAGACTAATAGCACTCGCGGTTATTTACACAAGTGCTGCAGTGATGTCGGGTGAGATTAAACGTGGAAATCTAATAGTAACGGCCCAAAAAATGCCCGTCTACCGTTAGCTTTGCGAAAACGTCATCTCACTGTGTGCCTCAACATCGAGATGCATTGAATGGCATGAAGGTGCTGTATCTGCATGATACATGTGAGCTAAATTTGCCACAGGTATTTAGGACTAGGAATTTCAATAGTCCGTACCCTTTTAACAATGTATTAAGTATTGCTGAAAAAAAGGGACATGCTGTTGAAGCTTTTCACCTTGAACTCATCAGGACAGCATTGCAAGATTAAACAACGGGAAAGGCAACAACAATTTATACCGCATGAGAAGAAAGTGCTGATTGATTGGCAAATCAGCACTCTCTTCCCATGCAGTATAAATTGTTGTCCCTTTTACAATTGCTGCATCTTGCAAATCTGTCCTGATGGGCGCAAAACAAAAAGCTTAAGACCATGTCTCTTTTTTTTTTCAGAAATAGTCAAGTCCTGCACTACCAAATGACTAAATGATTAAGTGTTAATGAGTGACACTCAACCTCTCTGGCACTGAAAATGAAGTATTATAAATGTGGAGTCTCATTCCTTCAGGCTGTGAATTGTTTTATCAGATGACAATAATACAAAGTTTTAAATGTAATTTTTTTCTACTTTTCCTTTCTATCTCTTTTTTCCCTCTATCATAGTCCAATCTTTCTTTCCTTCTCTTTATTACTCTTTCTGTACCTGATTTGATATTGAAATCTCCCCTTTAATTCACCCTCCTTCTCAGTCTTTGCACTGTTTATTTTTCCGATGTTTCACGTGTCTCGTGGGATAAGGAGATGCCCCATTATTTGTCCCAGCCACTCAGGTTTCTTGTGCCCTGTTTCGTTCACTGCACTGTTAGCGGCTCACACTTTCAACCATTTTCTTTTGATCTGAAGGGCAGAGGAGAAAATCTAACTAACGGCAGATGCCCGTATATACCCAGCTACAGGAAAATCTGTCCCATTATTATGAAAGTCAGAATAGTGGCAGAATGTTGTGGATTGCCATCCGTTGCTCCATTGAATAGACCGGTTCGATGGTTAAGGAAGGGGAGCTTTGGGACCTCATAGCCCACAATCTCCATTTGAGTCAGGATAGCCAGCCATTTGGTTTCTCTAATGCCTTATGTAGTTTGTCCAGAGAGTAACTGATTCATGTAGGCTGGGGAATCCAGGCTTAGGGAAAGGAACATTTTCCAGGGTCTTTCCTCCTGATTATCTTTCAGCAACCCAAATCTGCCGGTAAAACAGGGTCAGGTTCCATCTGCGATGACCTCTGCAGCCAAATGGCCCGCTGACATTCAGCATCACATTAACAATGAACACTTGGGCATTGTAGTTGGTGGAGGGGTGGGGGTGGAGGTTTCAAGATAGAAGGGCGGAAGAATGGTGAGAAAAAGAAAAGATCTTTTTCCGATGAAGAAATATATCTAAAGCACAGGTGTGGAAAGCCATTCAGTCCATCTAGCACATACTTGCATAAAAAACACCGTTCCAACAACCCTTGTCACACGATGTAACTGCCTCTTAGAATCATTGAAACATAGAACAGTCACAGCACAGAAGGAGGCTATTCAGCCCATCAAGCCTGTGCTGGTTCTCTGCTAGTCGCAATCCTCAGCCCATTCCCTGTAACCCTGCAAATTTATTCCTTTAATTTGCTCATCCAATTCCCTTTTGAAAGCTGTGATGGGATCTGCCACCACACTCTCAGGCGGTGCATTCCAGATTGCAATCACTGGCTGGGTAAGAGGATTTTCATCATATCATTGTTGATTCTTTTGCTGATCACTTTAAACCCGTGTCCTTTGGTTCTCAACCCTCCCGCCAATGTGAATATCCACTCTGTCCAGACCCGTCATGATTTTGAACACCTCTATTAAATCTCCTCTCAACCTGCTCTTCTGTTGCTGTAAGGGGTACAGCCCAGCTCCTCCAATCCATCCACGCAACTGAAGTCCTTCAACCCTGGAACAAATCTCATAAATCTTTTTTGCACTCTCTCTCTCTCTAAAGCCTTCACATTTTTTCTAAAGTACGGCACCCACAATACTCCAGCTGAGGTTGATAAAGGTTTATCACAATGTCCTCGCCTTTAACCTCTGTGCCTCTTGAATAATCCCAGAGCTTTGAAACATAGGAAAATAGGAACAAGGGGAGGCCATTCAACCCCTCAAATCTGATCTGCCATTCGATTGGATCATGGCTGATCTGTAAGCCCATCTTATCCATGTCATAAGTCTATCTGTAAGTCCAACTTACCCTACTCATAAGTCCATCTGCCCATCTTGGTTCCATCAATATTAATACCCTTGCCTAACAAGAAAATCTATCAATCACTACAACCTATTGGTTTACACTATCTTATCCAGAAGACGATTGGTCATTCGTTGCATGAAGAAATACTTTCTGACATTGTTCCCAAGTTTCCCCTTAATCCACTTCTCCTGTTAGCATTGGAATCATTTACATCCTCCTCAGCTATTACCTTTTCTGTTTTGCTTGGTACCTCATCATTAAGTATTTGCTTGATGGGAACTGTCTGCCAGTGGACTGTTTCTACCTGAATATATGTCAGAAGCCATCACTTCTAGTTGTCTCCTTCTATGTATCTTTCCCAGATGGAGTAAGGAGCTTGTATTTATATCGTATCTCTCTGTGTCCTCAAAATGTCCCAAAATGCTTCATCGCAAATTGATTCCAATCACCCTGAAGAGTCATGTGGACTCGAAATATTGGTCAGGATTTTCCCCTCAGCGATTTGGGGGCGGGGCCCGCTCGCCGAGGGGAAAATGACGCAGGATGACATTGGGAGGAACCCCCGACGTCACCCCGGTCCCTTTAAATATTCAGGAAGGCAGGCAGACAGTGAAATCAGCTGTCCGCCCGCCGACCTGTCAATGGCCAATTGAGGCCATTGACAGGCTAATTAAGATTGTTAAAGACCTGCCCATCCAACCTTAAGGCTGGTGGACAGGCCAGGAGCCCCAGGGGGCTTCTGATTATACATGAAACCTCATCCACACGCGGGCTGAGGTTTCATGTCCGTTTTTTAAAAACGTAATAAATTTTATGTGTTTATCATTAACATGTCCCATCTCGTGTGACATTGTCACATGAGGGAGACATGTTAATAATTTTAATATTTATCTAGTTTTAGAGTTTACTTACCTCTCACGAATCTTCCTGAGACAGGACTTAGTCTCAGGGAGCAGTGCGCACTTTGACAGTTGGGGATTCCCTCCCCCACCCTCGCACAGGGAGAGCATAGCACTTCCCGTTGGGCAGGCCGCTGGGTGGGCCTTAATTGGCCCGCCCACTCAAAATGGCAGCGGGTCCCGTTTCGGCGGCGGCGATTGGCTGCCCGCCCGCTTGCCGAGCCGGTGGGGACCACGCGCCCATCAAGGTAGGAATCCTGCCCATTAACCCTGTTTCTCTCTCCACAGACACTGCCAGGCCTGCTGAGTTTTTCCAGCATTTTTTGCTTTTATTTCAGATTTCCAACTTCCGCAGTATTTTGCTTTTATTATAATTCCAATCGCTGTTTTCCTACAGGCAAATTGTCAGCCAACTTGAGCACTGGTAGGTTCCACAAACCATTTAACCTGCTATTAGCAGTGACGCTTGAAGAAGGAATGCTGACAGGACATGACAGAGACTAAAATAAAAACAGAAAATGCTGGAAAAACTCAGCAGGCCTGACAGCACCTGTGGAGAGAGAAACAGAGTTAACGTTTCGAGTCCGCATGACCCTCCTTCAGAGAATGACAGAGATTGTTCGCTCTCTGGCTAGTGCTTTTGGGATCTCTTTTGTCCAGAAACAGACCAGCTCAGCTTAACATCTGATCTCTGGCAGCGCAGCACCCCTTCAGGGATGCCTGGTCATGCAGCCTATACTCAGTGCTCAAACCCAGAACGGGTGATTGAACTCTGACCTTCTGACCCAGGGGTAAGGGTGCAACTGAGCTAAGTAAGGGGGAGAATGAGGTTAAGGTCGACCAAACAACTCTTTACCAAGCAAATCATTTTCTGTTGTTGGTCTGAGGAAGCTACTGTTTTTCAAATGATCTTCTTAACATAAACATTTAATACATAAAAACCTTAACACTCAAAAGTTCCCCTTGAGAGGACAGGCCATCTTCGGTCCATTCAATGATATCATTGGATGCCTGATTTGCAAAGCTAAACTGACAGTGCAGTTTTGTACGAGTGTCTATTACCCACCTCACGCTGAATTCCATGAGCAGACTTGAAATTTTGCAACTATAATTTAAGATCCACTTCCCAGAACTCCACTGGCAGTTCACGCCACAATGTGCTTGATCTACACACGCTCATGCTATTATTCCAGACTGCGTCAGACAGTGGGGTCACCTCAGGTCTAAAGTGAAGGGTTGAACTCACATTGTAAATATTCCAATTTTTTTTTAAATCAAAAGATTGTAAGTCATAATTTGATAAAGTTGCCATGATCTTGCCCTTCAAAACGTATACCCCAGAATTAAAACCAGCCCCATGAATGCTAAATACTCTGTGCAGCCAGCACTCTTTATAGAGCCAGATATTAATATATCGACATTGAAACGATTACATAAATCCAACCGTTAGCCCAGAATAGAAAGGGCACTGAGTGCCTCACTGGAAAATTATTAGGCTGTGCTCCAGTTATTAAGTATTCAGATTGCACTGGAGAGGGTGCAGAGGAGATTTACCAGGATGCTGCCTGGGCTGGAGGGTCTGAGCGATGAGGAAAGATTGGATAGGTTGGGGTTGTTTTGCCTTGGAGCAGCGAAGGTTGAGAGGGGACCTGATAGAGGTGTTTAAGGTTATGAGGGACATAGAGAGGGTGGATAGGAAGGCACTTTTTCCATTAGTAGAGGAGCCAGTAACCAAGGGGCATAGCTTTAAGGTAAGAGGTAGAACGCTAAGAGCGGAGTTGAGGAGAATTTTTTTCACCCAGAGGGTGGTGGGAGTCTGGAACTCAGTGCCTGAAAGGGTGGTTGAGTCAGAAGCTCTCATAACTATTTAAGAAGTACTTAGATATTCAATTGTGTTGCCATAGCCTCCAGGGCCATGAGCCAAGCGCTGGAAAATGGGATTAGCGTTGGCAGATCTTTGTTGACCAGTGTGGACACGATGGGCCAAATGGCCTCCTCCTGTGCTGTGAACGTCTATGAGACATCACAGGCTATACCAGGAAAGTTTAATTCATTTTCCTCAACTGTGAGATTAAATTACAGCCTTATATTTATTCTTTATCAACTCTTGACATTTTGAATTAAATGATATTCATTCCATTCGGTTCGCTGGCTGTGCCTGTGCTGGCCCTTTGAGGGTGGGAATCGTACTGCCTTTGAAAATATACGGGTCCCATCCCAGTGATCGATGAGTCCTGTGAGTCCCATCCGGTCTGCACGATCATCTCAGAGCCTCTCGGAGCCCCGTCTGGTTAAGGGTGGCGGGCAGGTTCCTGAGCCTGCAGGCCCAGGCAGAGGGCTTGGAGTTTTGGAGTCTCGCCAGGCGAGGTGGGTACTGCCCAGGAAGTAAGGAGAGCGCGAGGGCACCTCAACATGGAGGCGCCCTGGGAAACATGTAGCCCAGTTAAAAATTACGACGGCCAGTAGGGGCAGAGGGGAAACTCCTGCGGTGAAGTTGGTTTGGGCTGCGGGTGCAGCCTTTCCTACTTGGGACCCCTTCACTGGGACATGGAGCCTCCAGCTCCTGAGGTCAGTCGGCCCTGCCACCAAGAGGCTGCCTCCACTCAGCTGCTGGGCTGGGTGCTCAGCAGGAGACCACTCAGTCACCAGGGAGATCCAAGCAGAGCCCTCCCTGTCCCAATGATTATCCGCTTAATTGCTTAGCGTTGGCTAGCAGCTGCTGTTGGGTGGGTCGCTGTTCCTGCAACAATTGCCAAGAGGTGAGAACATGTTAGCCCTCCAACCTGACATTGGCCTTTTGGATTTCCCTCCTGACCTCACCTCCATGGTGTGATTCCACCCGGACTGAGCTATCCAATCAGTATTACAAATGGCAAAGCTACCAAGAGCCTGTATGCTGTGCCTGCAACTGGACATGAGAATTCAATAACACGTTGCCGCCCTCCTAACAACCGCTTCAGCAAACCAGAGAAGGCTATCATTTTGTTTTAAACATTTAATACGCACCCTGTTTGTGACTAAAAATAAAAGGCAGCAGGAATCAGCTGAATTGACCCCGATTTCGGACTGTGAGCACCAATATGATATCAGAACTGCGGGATCTGACTTCACATGATTGATGAGAGTCAGTGATTTATGGGGGAAATTAAGTAGAGATGTTTCTGAGCGCACATCTGCATGTTATCAGACTGAATCTTTCAGACAATCGCACGTGAAGGTGTGAGAAACACCAGTTGTCTGGCTGGACCAGAAAGACCAGCCAAATACTGCAGATGCTGGAAATCTGAAATAAAAACAGAAAGTGCTGGAAAAGCTCAGCAGGTCTGGCAGCGTCAGTGGAGAGAGGAACTGAGTTAACGTTTCAAGTCCGTATGAAGGACTCTGAAGAAGAAGTATACGCACTCGAAACATTAACTCTTAGGGGGGGATTCGTCCCAGGTTTGCACTAAGTATAGTAGCAGCTGTGAAAGAGTCGCTTTACCCACCGGCTGCAGTGACGGGTATTTGTGGCGTATTGTCCCCTCCGCAGCCTCATTAATTATCCATTCGCGGAAACGTGCTGGATCGCTGGAGGGTGGGCTCAGATTTGCCCACCACTCCGTGATCACGGTGCTTCATCGAAACCCACCACGATATCCTCGACCCCAGCTCTGGGCAAAGGCCGGCGAGCAAGCTCACCAACCCAGCATGGAAAGTGGTGGCAGCGGTGGTCAGCACCCACACATAGCCAGCCAGTGCAGGAAGATGATGAATTCTGTCATTCGCTCCATCAGGGTAAGTCACTCTTCTCATCGCTCTCAACTCACACACTCTCAAACCCAGCACACATCCTCAGGAATCTCACACCTCAAGAGACAACACCACTAACTCTCACACACACCCTCACATCCCCATCAGGCTCATATCCTCTCGAGCTCACGTCCTCATCCCGTCCATGTCTCCGCTCACCACACAAACATTCCACTCAGTCCCATGTGTCCCGCTCACCCTCTCTCCAACTGTTTCCATGCAGGAGAAGCCTGCTCACAACAACAGGGAGAGGTCCCAGGCCAGGGGTGGAGTGGCCCACATTAGGCCCCTCACTCACTGTGAGGAGTGGCCATCGCACTGACTGGAGGGGACATGAGCCCCGCCTGTGGCGATGGTGAGGTCAGTGGCGAATTCCCACGTGAGGATCCTACACCACATCATCCCTCTCTCAGCACAACTGTGGGTGCCTCTCTCCTGCTTTTGACTCTGCTGCCATGCACTAATTATCTCTACTTTGGTTCACAGGGAGCTCTGCCAAGCGACCGACACCCTCAGCCAGCCAATCCCTCAGCTCCATCCACATCCTCACCTCCAGCCAAGAGGACACATCCTACATTGAAGAGCTGGAAATAAGCAGCCTGGAAGACCCGTCACAGCGCTTACCCACACCCTGCACCAGCGCAGAGACACACACCTCGGAGGGACCTAGATCTAGAGCAGGCTCGGGTTCACAATCTGGTGGTCACCGCATGGACATGTGCCCTCGACAGGAGGAGGCAGGTTCAGCCAAGCTCCCTGGCACTCGGAGGGCTGCTGGGGAAGAGGCACCTGTGAGGTCCGAGTCAGATGATGAGCCCTGGATTCAGCCCTCCAACTCATCGTGGAGAGTCAGCAGAAGGCAGGGAACATCATGCAGAACTGTTGGAAGCCCTCAACAGAGTGGCACACAAGTCAGCGGAGCGCATCCGCCTGCTCTCTGATGAAGTGGTGCCAACCTGTGTGTGTATGGAGGTCTCCATGGGGAGGATGGCGGACACCATGGAGACCCTGGTCCAGCAGAACAAGGAGATGTGTGCAGACCTGCACTCCATCGCAGGAGCCATGGGTGAGTTCCTGCAGTGGCAATGAGAGAGAGAAACGGGACACCTCGACATCCCTCCAGGTGCTCCTTCCCCTTAAGGAGTCAGGCCAGGGCCCTCGGGCACCTGAAGCGAGGAATCGTGGCAGCTGGACATCCCGGGTCATCCACTCAGTAACCTGTGAGGTCGTCCTCTCCCTCCCACTCCCCTTTGCCTGTTACCCCATCAACCTGGTCACTGCGGAGGGAGCAGCTGGCCCACAGGAGGACAGCCAAAGCAAGCCGGGGCCCTCAAGGCCTCAGCTCTCCAGAGGACACACGCCGAAGTCATCGGAGGAAACAGGGCCGACCATTGCACAGGCTGTCTCCACCCCTCCTGCGGATGTCAGGGCAGCACCTAGAAGAAATGGTAGGCCTAGAAAAGTGAAGCAATCCTGATCACAAGTGGTTGCACAGGTGAACACATTTTGTCACTCCCCCACGCACATGGAGCCTTCATCCATCACACCCATTTCACTGTCCCAAGCATTTTCAATGCTGCCTGCTGGGATTCTCTTTCAGTTGTCTATCTGAGCTGACCTGCATTTCCGCCCACCCACTGATTACCCTCCCATGTAAATCTGTGCCCGTCCAACATGAGGCTCCGCTCACTTTCAACTTGCCAGCCTTGATAGTAGTGAAGTATACTGTTAGCTCCCCCATCCTTTCCCCTCCCCCGGTAACCCATGTCCTTTCCCCCATCATTGACAACCCCTTGGCATCACCTTTCACCTCCACACCATCACCTACCAACCCGAACCCTTGTCTTTCCGGGATGTCCAGGTGAACGTGCACATTCCCTTCCTTCCCGAAAATCCCACTCTTATCCACATTCACCTCCCCGACCTCCTCCTTCCCACCCCCAGCGTCCGTGTCTGTCTCTGAGTCCCCACCAACCACTCTCTCTGTCCCTTCTAACACTACTGACGCACACTCACCCTCCCACCCTACCAGCTCCCACTGTCCCCTTCACACTCACCATTCCCTCCTACCATGCCCACCTTCAGTTCACTCACCTGGAGGCAGTCATTGACTCCACAGACCCCTCCATTGCATGTTCACCTAGACATACCCCCATTCCCTCCTCTGCCCTTACTCTCTCCTCTGCCCTTAATCCCTCCTCCCCAAAGACTTCTTTCCCCTTCCAAACTCCCTTCATCCCCCCGACACCTTTCTGCCTCCGAACTCCCTCCTCCCACTGGACGCTCCCTCACCAAACTCCCTTATCTCCCCAGACACCTTACCCCCTCTGAACTCCCTCTCTTACACCTTCCTCCCCCATTACACCTACCTCCCTAGCTGCCGCATTCTCCCCTGTTACACCCTCCTTCCCCATACTCCCTCCTCCCAACCTTAGACCCCCCCAACACCTTGGATCCCCCTGCCCAACCTCACCCACCCTCGACACCTTTGCCCCCACAACCTAACCTCCCACCCCCCCACCTAACACCTTGGTTCCCCCCCGCCCAACCTCACCCACCCCAGCACACCTTCCTCTGCCACTCACAGCTAGAACTCCCTCTCCCCTCACTTGCCGGTCACCCATAGCAGCCGATTGCTAAGGCCGTGATGTTCTGAAGCGGACCCAAAGCATCAGCGGAGACCTCCCACCTTCCGTGAGCTGCTTCGTGGTGGAGCCATGCCTGTGAGAATCCACCTGGCATGTGGTGCACGTGTTCCCCCAGGGCCCGGTAGCTGTAGGCCTCCAGCATCGTCTGCTCCTCGGATGCCTGCGATCTGAGCAAGGCCTTAACGACCAGTCCCGGCTTCTGCACGTCTCGTTTGTCCGGTCGTGTTCTGGGCTGGCACGTTTTCCTGCTGGTGCAGCAGTGAATCTGGCGTCGGGGGGGTTGGGGGGGGTGGGGAATGATTCCCGTCGGGCCTTACTTTGCATCCCGTTACCAGGATGCAGATCAGGCTCACTCCGGCCTCCAGCGGGATTGGCATTCTGCGCTTTCATGCCGGCACCGATTTCTGCCCCTCACACCGAATTCTCTCCCCCCCACCCGACACGAAACCCATCGGGACTGGCCAATCTTGTCCTGTTTCTCCCCGCAGACCTGCTGAGTTTTTCCAGCATTTTCTATTTTCATTTAAGAAACGCCTATATGTTGTTACGCTGCGTTTTTTTATCTTCTTTCACGGGGTGCGGGTGCCACGGGCAAGGCCAGCATTTGTTGCCCATCCCTAATTGCCCTTGAACTGAGTGGCTTGCTCACCCGTTTTGGAGGGCATTTAAGAGTCGACTGCCTCACGGTGGGCCTGGAGTTGCATGTAGGCCAGACCGGGTAAGGGTGGCAGATTCTCCTCCCTCAAGAGCGATAGTGAAGCAAATAGGTTTGATGTGTGATAGCTGTGGCTCCCTGGATACCATCCTTTCCTGAGTCATAAGTTTCCAGGTTCAGGACTCCGGGTGTGGAATTTTACAGCCCCCCGTGGCGGGGGCAGGGCTGTAAAATGCGGCGAGTGGTTCAAAGGTCCACTGACATCGGCGGGACCATAAAATGATGCTGGAGTAAAATAGTGCCCCAGGGCTTCAACACAAATAAGACCATAAAACGTGAGAACAGCAGTAGGCCATTCGGCCCATCAAGCCTGCCCCTCCATTTAATGAGATCGTGGCTGATCCGATAATCCTCAACTCTACTTTCCTGCCTTTTCCCCTTACCCCTTGATTCCCTTACTGATTAAAAATCTGTCTATCGCAACCTTGAATATACTTAATGACCCAGCCTCTACAGCCCTCTGCGGTAAAGAATTCTACAGATTCACTACCCTCTGAGAGAAGAAATTCCTCCTCATCTCTGCTTTAAATGGGTGACGCCTAACTCTGAGATCATACCCTCTGGTCCTAGACTCTCCCACAAGAGGAAACAACCTCTCAGCATCTACCCTGTCAAGCCCCCTAAGAATCTCATATGTTCCAATAAGGTTATCTCTCATTCTTTGAAACTCCAATGGGTACAGGCCCAACCTACTCAACCTCTCCTCGTAAGAATACATCAAGGCTGCCATAAAATCCAGTACTGAGGAAGTGCTGCACTGTCACAGATGCTGTCTTTTGGATGAGACTTTAAAGCGAGGCTCCATCTGCCTGCTCGGGTGGACGTATAAGATCCCATGGCAGAGTTTTAAAGGAGGGCAGTGGGTGCTCTCCCTGTTCACCTGGCTGATAATTGCCTCTGATAATTACAACAAAACAGATCATCTGGCCACCGTCGCTTTGCTGTTTGTGGGAGCTTGCTGTGCACAAATTGGCAGCCGCGTTTCCTACATTCCAACAGTGACGACACCTTAAAAATATTCAATAGTATCTCATTGGCTGTAAAGCATTTTGCAATGTCTGGTGGCCGTGAAATAGCTGTATAAATATGAGCCTTTCTTTGCTCTTTTCTTTTAAGGCTGGAGCACTGCTTAAAGCAATGGCTCTCAACTGTTTCAGATTGAAAGACCTTTTCTCAAATGGATTAGTAATTGCAGAGCTCTCCCTCACCTAAATTATAATCCTATAGATTCACAATATGGAAGTGCCTTCACATGGAGAGAACTCAACTTTCTGGAGCATTAGCTGGGCCTTGTGATGACCAGTCCAGTAGTGTGACCGCTACACTGCCTTACTCAACATACATGTCCTGACTGGACACACTTGGCTGCTGCATTACTCGACACAGCAACTGCCAATCCTTCGCTCTTATCTAATGCCCGAAACAGATGATGTAGTTATTATCCTCTTTGCTGATGGCCACAATCCTCCTTCATCCTGAGCTTCATGTTCCCTGCCAACGTTATAATTTTGCCCCGTATTATCAGGGTCCGCAGGATGACATAAGCCGGCGGGAGACAAAATTCAATATTCCCGATGGCGGGCTGGGTTTAAGCAATAAAATAGGTGACCTTTCAGCCGTGGGTCGGACTCCCAAGGCTGGGATTTTCTGGCCCCGCCAGTGGGCGGGACAGGGACCGCTCTCCAAATTTTCCCGTGCCGCCCATGACAATGCCCGCCCACTGGGGAGGCCGGAAAATCCCAGCCACAGTGTCCGCTGGCGGGAACCTCGCTTCCCTAAGCTTTTTAAATGATTTTGCGGGATGCGGGATTCGCTGCCCATCCCTAATTGCCCCTTGGGCAGATGGTGGTGGGTGAGCTGCCTTCTTGAACCGCTGCAGTCCATGTGGTGTAGGTACACCCACAGTGCTGTTAGGGAGGGAGTTCCAGGATTTTGACCCAGTGACAGTGAAGGAACGGCCGATATGTTTCCAAGTCAGGATGGTGAGTGGCTTGGGGGCAACTTGCAGGTGGTGGTGTTCCCATCTATCTGCTGCCCTTCTAGGTGTTAGAGGTCGTGGGTTTGGGAGGTACTGTTGAAGGAGCCTGGTGAGTTGCTGCAGTGCATCTTGTAGATGGTGCACACTGCTGCCACTGTGTGTCGGTGGTGGAGAGAGTGGATGTTGAAGGTGGTGGGTGGAGTGAATGTTTAAGGTGGTGGATGGGGTGCCAATCAAGTGTGCTGCTTTGTCCTGGATAGTGTTGAGCTTCTTGAGTGTTGTGGGAGCTGCACTCATCCAGCCAAGTGGAGAGAATTCCATCACACACCTGACTTGTGCCTTGTAGATGATGGACAGGCTTTGCGGAGTCAGGACTGTGTTAATCGTCACAGGATTCCCAGCCCCTGCCCTGCTCTTATAGCCAGAGTATTTATATGGCTAGTCCAGTTTAGTTTCTGGCCAGTGGTAAACCCCAGAATGTTGATATTCAATGATGTCAAAGGGAGATGGTTGGATTCTGTCTTGTTGGAAATGATCATTGTCTGCCACTTCTCTGGTGCAAATGTAACTTGCCACTTGTCAGCCCAAGCCTGGCTATTGTCCAGCTCTTGCTGCATTTGGACATGGACTGCTTCAGGATCTGAACATTGTGCAATCATCAGCGAACATTCCCACTTCTGATCTTAAGATGAAGGGAAGGTTCTTAATGAAGCAGCTGAAGATGGATGGGCCAAGGACATTACCCTGAGGAACTCCTGCAGTGATGTCCTGGGACTGAGATGATTGACCTCCAACAATCACAACCATCTTCCTTTGTGTTAGGCATGACTTCACCCAGTGGAGAGTTTTCCCAGATTCCCATTGACTCCAGTTTTGCCAGGGCTCCTTGATGCCACACTTGGTCAAATGCTGCCTTGATGTCAAGGGCAGTCACTCTCACCTCACCTCTGGAGTTCAGCTCTTTTGTCCATGTTTGGACCAAGGCTGTAATGAGCTCAGGAGCATACATGCCAAGAATACTCATTAAGTCACAATTTCTCCAAGGGCAGCAGTTTTCCCTTGTCGGGCAGGCGTGTGCCCAACCCGAACAGAAGAAAAATAGTGCGCGATGACGTCAGGCGAACATCCAGATGTCATCGCGCACTCTCGCGATATTTCACTCAGCAGGCACACGCGAGAGGCAGCAGCGCACCCACCGACAATTAAGAAGCCCTATAGAGGCCCTTAATCAATTAATTAAATGGAATTTTTCGCTGCCTGTCGAACTGTTCGGTTGGCGGGTGGGCGAATAGGCCAAGTCACCTTTACACTTTTTGCTAAACCTTGCCCATGGGCAGGATGAGGTTTCGGACCAGTGACCAAACAATAGACCTTAAAAACTCATTTTTAACGTGTCCCTGTTCATGGCCTGAATTTTTCGTTTGGCGGGCAGGCTCGGCGGGAGCGGGCAGGAGTGGTCACGGAGCTGACCACTGCCCGTAATCAGCTCCACGCCACCATTTTACATGGGCGGGCCAATTAAGGCCCTCCCAGTGTACTACGCGAGCCGTGGCGCTCAGCGCTACCTGTGCGGGCGGGGGGGTGGGGGGGTGGTGGTGAGGAGGGAGAGTCGGGGCCAGCGCTCGTTTGCAAAAGGGCACTTCAATCTCACTGCGGCACCGAGCTGCTTCAGGTAGATTGAAGCGCTTTTGAAATGATTAAATAAATGGATTAAAATTTTAATTAAACACGATAAACTTCAGAATGCTTCAGTGCAGAGGGATCTGGGTGTCCTGGTGCATGAATCGCTGAAGGCTAGTATGTAGGTACAGCAGGTAATAAGGAAGGCAAATAGAATTTTGGCATTTATTGCTAAAGGAATAGAGTATAAAAATAGGGAAGTGTTGTTGCAACTGTACAAGGCATCGGTGAGACCGCACCTGGAATACTGTGCACAGTTTTGGTCCCCTTACTTGAGGAAGGATGTAGTTGCATTGGAGGCGGTTCAGAGGAGGTTCACTAGATTGATTCCAGGGATGCGGGACTTGTCTTATGAGGAGAGATGAGCAGTTTAGGCCTATACTCGCTGGAGTTTAGAAGGATGAGAGGAGATCTAATTGAGGTATATAAAATGCTAAAGGGGATAGACAAAGTAGACGTGGTGCGGATGTTTCCCCTTCTGGGGCATTCTAGAAGGAGAGGCCATAGTTTTAGGCTAAGGGGCGGTAGATTTAAATCAGAGATGAGGAGGAATCTGTGGAATTCACTACCTCAGAGAGCAGTGGATGCCGGGACCCTGAATAAATTTATGGAGGAGATAGACAGATTTTTAATTAGTAACGGGTTGAAAGGTTATGGGGAGAGGGCGGGAAATTGGAGTTGAGGCCGAAATGAGATCAGCCTTGATCGTATTGAATGGCGGGGCAGGCTCGAGGGGCTGAACTGCCCACTCCTGCTCCTAGTTCTTATGTTCTTATATCCCCTCATATGACTGTGACTGAGATGGGACATGTTTTGATGTCTCAGATATTTTTTTTATTTAATTAATAAAAGCTATAGGAAACCTCATCCCGCTCGTGGATGAGGTTTCCTAAAAAAACCCTCCCTGCCAACGTTATAATTTTGCCCCGTATTATCGGGGTGCGCGGGATGACATAAGCCAGCGGGAGCCAAAATTCAATATTCCCGATGGCGGGCTGGGTTTAAGCAATAAAATAGGTGACCTTTCAGCCGTGGGTTGGACTCCCAAGGCTGGGATTTTCTGGCCCCGCCAGTGGGCGGGACAGGGGCCGCTCTCCAAATTTTCCCGTGCCGCCCATGACAATGCCCGCCCACCGGGGGGGCCGGAAAATCCCAGCCACAGTGTCCGCTGGCGGGAATCTCGCTTCCCTAAGCATTTTAAATGATTTTGCGGGATGCGGGATTCGCTGCCCATCCCTAATTGCCCCTTGAGCAGATGGTGGTGGGTGAGCTGCCTTCTTGAACCGCTGCAGTCCATGTGGTGTAGGTACACCCACAGTGCTGTTAGGGAGGAAGTTCCAGGATTTTGACCCAGTGACAGTGAAGGAACGGCCGATATGTTTCCAAGTCAGGATGGTGAGTGGCTTGGGGGCAACTTGCAGGTGGTGGTGTTCCCATCTATCTGCTGCCCTTCTAGGTGTTAGAGGTCGTGGCCTTTTCGCCTGCCCCACCATCCCGAAGGTTGGACGGGTGGCGTTAACAATTACGATAATTACTTCCTGAATGGCCATCGTAGGCAGTTTAAATATCGGGGGGCTCAGCTGACTCTGGTGGGCGCCCGCCGAATGAAACATCGCGAGACTGCGCCATGACATCGGGACGCATTCCCAACGTCATTTTCCACTCCGGCATGGTTAGGCCCAGTCCCGCACGCCAACTGGAAAATTCAGGCCCATGTGACCGAGTCACGTGAGGGGACATGTTTTCCTTATTTTTTCAATCATTTATTTTCAATGTTAAAAACCTGAGGCAGCTCTGTGCCTTCAGGGAGCTTTTGTTGAGCGCACCACCCCCCCGTGCATGCGCTGGGCCCACCATCGCCCAGGCACCGCTGAGCGTTGCAGCCCGCGATTCACGCCGGCTGACCGTTGATTGGCCAGCCAGCGTGAAATCGTGGCCGGGGCCCCGATCACGGGTGGTGGTTGGTTTCCCGCTTACCTCGTCCGCCCGACGAGGTAAAGGTCCTGCCCCAAACTACGCCGGACCTTCAAGATTAAGTCAGCGCCGAACGGAAAGTCCATGCCACCTGATTTACGCCTGGTTAAAGGTCCACCAGGTCCGATGGTCCATTCCAGTCATAGGTGAGGAAATGGTGGGGGGGGGGGGAACGAGGGAACGTTTGGGGACCTGAACTGCCAGTAGCAGAGAGGGCAAAGTGGGAGGTTGGGTGATGGGGCGAGTGGAGGAGGGGGCGGTCCCAGAGATGACTGGACTGCAGGAGGAGGGGTGGAAGTGATGTGGGAGGTGGGGGAGTGGTCCCAGAAGATGATATAGAATTATGAGGAGGCGAATGACAGGGGGTAGAAGATTTAGAGCTGCAAAGAGGGATGAACGCTTGGCTTCCAGATGATATCAGTTGCCAACCTGTAGCTTTGCACCCCCACCCCACCCCCAATTGACCTGTCCTCTGCCTCTGCAGAGCCTGCAGGCTTGTGCAAAGGGCTGTTTAGTCGCTTGCTCGGACTTGCGCTGCAGTCACCTGATGGTGGGTTCGGCCACTCCCTGCCCACCCCAGCCACAGGGTCACTCGTGCCTCATGTGCCTACCACCCGCCCTTGAAAATTAACATTACATTTCGTCCCTGTTGGCTGCCGACACGGAAGTGGAAATAGTGCCCCCTTCCATTTCCCCCATCGGTACCCGCGCCTCACGTATGGGGTTTCCAACCCTCCAGGATTGGCCTGGAGACTCCAGGAATTGAAGATCAATCTCCGGCACACTGCTGTGTGCCACCCTGGAGAAAAATCATCCAGACATTGAAAAAAGATTGGGTTTTTTTTGGGTCATTTTCTTTGCTCATTTCTCTTTACCAGATATGAAAATATTGAAAATGGGGGGAAAAAAGGCTGTTTGGCTGATAGTCAAGCATCATCCACTTGAGTAATGAGTCTTTTTGCTTTCCAATTGGCATAGCAAGGCCGTACGTCACAAGGATGGATGTGTTGGCCAACTAACGGCTGGAGTGTGGGGGCGAGTTGTGCGATGGAACCTCCAGGAATACATTTTATCAACTCTAGTCATGGATTAAATTCCACCCCAGGTCGTTGATATATATTGAAAATGGCAGATGATTTTAATTCTGCCAAGACATACCGGGAGAGAGAAGAGGATTGTAGCGAGAAAGAGGAGATTTTTTGAAATTCAGGTTTTTTTCCTCAGTTAATATATTGCTGCTTCAACAAGGAAGGGCCTGTTTCTGGGTAATGAAGCCAAGGAGATGAAGTCAAATCTCGCCTGAATAGGAATAATTGGCAAATAAAACAGTAGTCTTGGATCAAAGTCCTGGAACTCCTTACACTGCGAGAGTACCTTTACTCTACAGTCTGCAGCAGTTCAAGAAGATGGTTCACAACCATCTTCTCAAGAGTAACAAGGGCATGGATAATAAATGGCCAGGCGGTGTTTTTATGCAGCTGGGGAGTCGGTGTACATTTGGGTGAATTTTTTTTCAAATATATCGTCCCCTTAGGCCTGCAAAAAACCCCAGCTACCCCTCCCCCGCCCCCAGCCCAACCTCCCGCACAGAATTACCTCTTCCCCATCTTCCTGCCTCCAATTGTCATCTCATTCACTTTGGGAGCCTACCTATGCCCTACCCTCCTGCCGTTGGCATGCTGCCTGCCTCATGTGACGTGGCACTCAAAATAAGATCATGAGAAATAGGAGCAGAAGGAGTAGCCATTCGGCCCCTCGAGCCCTCTCTGCTATTCAATAAGATCGTGGCTGACCTGATTGTGGCCTTAACTGCACTTTCCTGCTTGCTCCCCATGTTGATCAAAAATCTGTCTAACTCAGCCTTGAATATACTCAATGGCCCAGCCTCCACCGCTCTCTGGGGAAGAGAATTTCAAAGGTTCACAGCCCTCTGAAAGAAGCAATTCCTCCTCATCCCCATCCTAAATGGGAGGCCCCTTATTTTGAATCTATGTCTACTATGTCTTCTAGATTTCTCCACGAGGGGAATCATCCTTTCAGCATCTAACCTGTCAAGCCCTCCTCAGAACCTTCTATGTTTCTGTAAGATCACCTCTCATTCTTCTAAACCCCAATGAGCATAGGCCCAAACTGCTCAACCTTTGCTTATAAGGCAACCCCTTCATCCCAGGAATCAGCCTTGTGAACCTTCTCTGAACTGCTTCCAATATAAGTATATCCCTCCTTAAGTAAGGAGACCAAAACTGTACGCAGTCCTCTAGGTGTGTCTTACCAATGCTCTGTACTGTTATCGTATTCTTCCCTACTTTTATACTCCATCCTCTCTTTACAATAAAGGCCACAATTCCATTTGCCTTCCTAATTACTTGCTGTACCTACATGCTGACTTTTTGTGATTCATGTACAAGGACACCCAGATCCCTCTGTACTGCAGCATTCTGTAGTCTCTCACCATTTAAATAATATTCTCCTTTTCTATTCCTCCTGCCAAAGTGGACAACCTCACATATTCTCACATTAATCTTCATCTGCTAAATATTTGCCCACTCACTTAACCTATCTATATCCCTTTATCCTCCTCACAACTTGCTTTCCTAACTATCTTTGTATCATCAGCAAATTTGGCTACAATAGAGTCAGTCCTTTCAACCACATCATTAATATAGATCGTAAATAGTTGAGGCCCTGGCACTGATCTCTCTAGCACTCCAGTCACTACAGTTTTCCAACCTGAAAATTATTCATTTATCCTTATTCCTGTTATTTAGCCAGTCTTCTATCCATGCCAATATGTCACCATGAACTCTTATTTTATGTAATAAACTTTTTTGTGGCAACCTTATCGAATGCCTTTTGGAGATCCAAAAACACTTCATGTACTGGTTCCCCTTTATCCACCCTGTTTGTTACACCCTCAAGCAACTCTAATAGATTTGTCAAAGGCAATTTCTCTTTCACAAAACCATGTTGACTCTGCCTGATTGTATTATGATTTTCTAAACGTCCTGCTACTACCTCCTTAATAATAGATTCTAGCATTTTCCCAGTGACAGATGTTACGCTAACTGGCCTCTAGTTTCCAGCTTTCTGTCTCCCTCCTTTCTTGAGTAGAGGTGTTACATTTGCAGTTTTCCAAGCCACTGGGACCTTGCATGAACCCAGGGAATTTTGGAAGATTACAACCAATGCATCCACTAGCTTTTCAGTCACCACTGTTAAGGGCATTAGATCCAGGGTGCCATTAGTTTTCCTAGTGCCTTTTCTCCAATGATCAGCATTGCTTTCTGTTCCTCCCTCTCTTTTGCCTCTTGATTTTCTACTGTTCTTGGGATTTTTTTTGTGTGTTCTACTGTGAAGACAGATACAAAATATTTGTTCAAAATTTCTGTCATTTCCCTTTTTTCACGTTATTAATTCCCCAGTCTCACCCTGTAAGGGTCCAATGCTCACTTTAGTTAGTCTTTTCCTTTTTTATATAGTTGTGGAAGCTTCTACTATCTGTTTTTGTATTTTTTCCTAGTTTTTTCAGACACTCCAATTTCTCGCTCTTCATTAATTTTTTAAGTCATCCTTTTTCTGGTTTGCTACAATTTTCCCAATGTTCTGGGCTACCACAAATCTTTGCAGCATTGGAAGTCTTTTCTTTCAACTTGATACCATCCTTACCTTAGTTAGCCATGGACGGTACATCCTTAACATCCTTCTCTCTCAATGGGAAACACCTTTGTTAAAAGTATTGAAGAATTTTCTTCACTATGTGCCACTGCTTCTCTACTGTATTACCTATTTTCCCATTTCACTTTAACCAACTTTGTTTTCATACCTCTGTAATTGCCTATATTTAAGTTTGAGACACTAATTTCAGATCCACATTTCTCACCCTCAAACTGAATGTGAAATTCTATCAAGTTATGATCACTCTTACCTAGATGTTCCTTTACTATGAGGTTTTAATCCCATCTCAACACACATTACCAAGTCTAAAATAACCTATTCCCTGGTTGGTTCCAGAATGTATTACCCTAAGAAAATGTCCTGAATACACTCTATGAACTCATCCTCCGGGCTATCTTTGCCAATTCGATTCATCCAATCTACATGAAGATTAAATTCTCCCACAATTATTACAATACATTTAAACAAGCCCGCAATATTTCTTGATGTATATTTTGTCCTACAGTGTAGCTTCTGTCAGGGAGCCTATAAACCACTCCTGCCGTGACTTCTTATCTTTCCTATTTCTTATCTCCACCTACACTTATTCTACTTCTTGGTCTTCCGAACAAAGATCATTTCTCACCTACTGTACTGATCTCTTCCTTTATTAACAGAGCTACCCCACCTCCTTTTCCTTTCTTCCTGTACTTCCAAAATGTCAAATATCTTTGAATATACAGATCCCAGCCATGGTCACTTTGCAATGATGTCTTTCTAATGGCTATCATATCATATTCACTTATGTCTATTTGTGCTATCCATTCATCCATCTTGTTACGGATTCTGTGTGCATTCAGGTAAAGAGCCTTTAATCTGCCCTTTTACCATTTTACCCTACCCTGACCTTATTTGCCGCTACACTCTTAAGTTTGTACGCTCTGTCCTTTCCTGTCACAGTCTGGTTATAATAACCCGCATCACTACCTGCACTACAGATTTGTCCTTTCTCTTCAACTTTCCAAATCTCTCCTCATGTGAACTCCGCCTTCCCTTCACTATATAGTTCAAAGCCCTCTCTATAATCTTAGTTATACAATTTGCCAGTTCATTGGAAACAGCATGGTTCAGTGGAACCTGTCCCTACAGTATATGTCCCTCTGTCCCCAGTACTGGTGTCAGTGTCCCACGAATCAAAACCTATTTCTCCCATACTATTTGTTGAGCCATGTATTCATGTCTTTGGTCTTATTTACTCTATGCCAATTTGCTCATGGTTCAGGTAGTGATCCAAGACCTTTGTGGTTCCGCTTTTTAATTTAGCTGTTAGCTGCTCTTTTCCCTCAGTGGAACGCCTTTCTTACTGCTACCTATGTAGGACCCATGTGGACCACAGCAATTGTATCCTTCCCCTCCCAATCCAAGTTCCTCTCCAGCCCAGCTGCAGCACATCACCCTGCCATCTTTATTTTGTTTTATTTCAGTTATCAGGTTTCAAGTTTGCAAGTTTTTCCTCAATGTTTACCCATAGTTATGTTATGGAGTTTAACTAGTTATGGTAGAAATTTAATAGAATACTTACCTCTCCTCAGTACCATTTTAAATTACTGCCCCAGTTTAGAGAGAGAGAAAAAAGCTCACCAATTACCATTTAGCGAGGTGCCACATCAAAGGTTATTGCAAAAAATGAAAGCTCATGGTGTAGGAGGTAGCACGGATTAGCACGGATAGATGATTGGCTGGCTGGCAGAAAACAGAGTATGTATAAATGGGTCTTTTCCTGATTGACAGAATGTGACGCATGGAGTCCAGCAGGGGTTTGCCCACATGTCCGTCCTTGGCCTGCTGCAATGTTCCAGTGAAGCTCAACGCAAACTGGAGGAACAGCACCTCATCTTCCGACTAGGCACTTTACAGCCTTCCGGACTGAATATTGAGTTCAACAATTTCAGATCATGAACTCTCTCCTCCATCCCCACCCCCTTTCCGATCCCCCTTTTTCCAATAATTTATAATTTTTTTTACAAATATATTTTTCTTTTCCCACCTATTTTAAAATTTATTTCGATCTATTGTTTTATCTCCACCTTTTAGCACATTTCGATCCCTCTCCCCTTCCCCCCACCCCACCCCCACTAGGGCCATCTGCCACTAGCTTGCTACCCTTAATGTCCCCATTAGCACATTCCTTAGATAATATCGCCACTGTCAACACCCCTTTGTCCTTTTGTCTATGACATCTTTGGCAATCTCTTCTTTGCCTTCACCTATCACTGGCCCCCTATCGAGCTCTACCTGTCCCACCCCCCTCTACCAGCTTATATTTCACCCCACTTCTCTATTTCCTTACTTCTGATGAAGGGTCATACGGACTCGAAACGTCAACTGTATTCCTCTCTGCCGATGCTGTCAGACCTGCTGAGTTTTTCCAGGTATTTTTGTTTTTGTTCTAGATTTCCAGCATCCGCAGAATTTTGCTTTTATCACCAATTACTTACCTACTCGCCCAATTAATGCCTCCGGACTACGGCTCTCAGGTCTTGTTGTCTCCGACTCCCTCTCATGGGTCTCTTTTTTTGTAAAAGACTGAACAGCTTCTCTTCCCTCACTGCACCAAATTCCCTCATTTACCAGATTCACAAGAGTTAAGCACTTGGCTTCGCTGCATTCAGGCAAGTTGCACCTTTGCGCTACTTAACTTTGCACATCTGCTAAACCTTTATACTAGCTGGAATTCCAGTGACCTGAGTCAGTCACTGCTGGCTAGGGAAGCAGTTCTAACTAGTACCTAGTTAACTAGCTGCAGCTGCCTCTCAGCAAGAATTTGTTTCTCACTAAGATTGAAATAAACTAAAATTTACTGTAACAAATCAGTTAAATGCTAAATTCAAACTTCACTAGACTTTAGGAAAGAGATCAACGCCTTAAAATTATGTCACTTACCAAATTGCCCACTTGGCCTGACTACACTCAGATAAGCTGCACCTTCACCCTACATGACTAAAGCATTTGCAACCATCTTCAGCCAGAAGTGTTGAGTGGGTGATCTATCTGGTCCTTCCCCTGAGATCTTAACCATCGCAGAAGCAAAATCAATTCACTCCATGCAGTATCTAAAAATTTAGTGCACTGGAGATGGTGTAGGCTATGGGCCCCACAGCATCCTGGCTGTGGTGCTGAAGACGTGCTGTGGAGCTAGTTGCACCTCCGACAAGCTGTTCCAGTACCGCCAGAACACTGTCATCCACCCAACAACATGGAAAATTGCATAGGTGTGTCCTGCCCACAAAAAAACAGGACAAATCCAATCTGGCCAATTATTGATCTATCAGCCTACCCTCAATAATCAGCAAAGTGATCAACAATGCTATCAACCGGCACTTACTCACCAATAACCGTTCACCAATGCTCAGCTTGGGACCTACCAGTACCTCTTGGCTCCAGACCTCATTACAGCTTGGTCCAAACATAAACAAAAGAGTTGAATCCCAGAGGTGAGGTGAGAGTGACTGCCCATCATCAAGGCTGCATTTGACCAAGTGTAGCATCGAGGAAATGAAAGCAAAATACTGCGGATGCTGGAAATCTGAAATAAAAAAACAAAAAAGGCTGGAAAAACTCAGCAGGTCTGGCAGCATCTGTGGAGAGAGAAACAGAGTTAACATTTCAAGTCCATATAACTCTTCTCCAGAGCTAAAGAGAAGTAGAAATATGATGGATTTTATGCTGTTTAAGAGGGTGTAGAGTGCGTGAAGCAAAATAATAGGTCAGGGATAAGTGGGAGCTCAGGAGAGATTGACAAAGATGTCATGGACACAAGAGACAGGGGTGTTATTGGTAGTGTTACAGACTAAAGTAGGTGCTGATAGTGGCATAAAGGTAAGAGCAGAATGTGTTACTAGCAGAACAAGGGTCAGCGCTCTGAGAAAGCACAATGTAGAAACCAGTGACAGATGGCCCTGTGGGTGGGGGGGACTTGTGGAAAAAGGATAAAAAAATGAATAAATAAAAATAAAAAAGGAAATTAAAATATAAAAAAAAAATAAAACAATTCGATTAAAAAGGGGTAAAGATGCAGGAGAAAGTTCATAATCTGAAGCTGTTGAACTCAGCGGCCTGAATTTTACCCTGGGGATGCGCCCGAAGTCGGCGTGGCTGGAAGTGGAGGTAAAACCCGCTCCCGGCTGAGATTGCGCTCTGAATGTGACCTTACGCTGCCTGGGCCCGACTCACGGGCAGCCAGTGTGAAACACACCCAGAGAAAGGCTCAGCACTGCTGGTGGGGGTGGGAAGAGGAAGATGAGGTACTGATCCTCCAGTTTGCGTTGGGCTTCACTGCAACATTGCAGCAGGCCAAGGACGGACAAGTGAGCATGAGAGCAGGGTGGAGTGTTGAAATGGCAAGTGACAGGAAGGTCTGGGTCATGCTTGTGGACTGACCGAAGGTGTTCCGCAAAGCGGTCACCCAGTCTGCGTTTGGTTTCTCCAATGTAGAGGAGCAGCGAATGCAGTAGACCAAATTGAGGGAAGTGCAAGTGAAGCACTGCTTCACCTGAAAGGAGTGTTTGGGCCCTTGGATGGTGAGGAGGGAGGAGATAAAGGGGCAGGTGTAGCACCTTCTGCGGTTGCATGGGAAGGTGCCGTAGGAAGGGGATGAGGAGTTGGGGGTGATGGAGAAGTGAACCAGGGTGCCCTGGAGGGAACGGTTCCTATGGAATGACAATGGGAGGGGTGGTGAGGGGAAGTTGTGTTTGGTGGTGGCATCATGCTGGAGTTGGCAAAAATGGCAGAGGATGATCCTTTGAATATGGAGGATGGTGGGGTGAAAAGTGAGGTCAAAGGAGACCCTATCATGGTTCTGAGAGGGAGGGGAAGGTGTGAGGGCAAAGATGTGGGGGAGATGGGCCGGACACGGTTGAGGGCCATGTCAACCACTGTGGGTGGAAAACCTTGGTTAAGGAAGAAGGAAGACATGTCAGAGGAACTGTTCTGGAAAGTAGCATCATCAGAACAGATGCGACGGAGGCGAAGGAACTGAGAGAATGGGATGGAGTCCTTACAGGACGCGGGGTGTGAGGAGCTGTAGTCGAGGTTGCTGTGGGAGTCGGTAGGCTTGTAATGAATATTGGTGGACAGTCTATCACCAGAAATTGAGACAGAGAGGTCAAGGAAGGGAAAGGAAGTGTCTGAGATGGACCATGTGAAAATGATGGAGGGGTGGAAACTGGAAGGAAAATCGATAAAATTTTCCAGGCCCTGACGAGAGCATGAAGCAGCACCGAAGCAGTCATCGATGTACTGGAGAAAGAGTTGTGGGAGGGGGCCTGAGTAGGACTGGAACAAGGAATGTTCCACATACCCCATAAAGAGACAGGCATAACTGGGGCCCATGCAGGTACCCATAGCCACACCTTTTATTTGGAGGAAGTGAGAGGAGTTAAAGGAGAAATTGTTCAGTGTGAGAACAAGTTCAGCCAGACGGAGGAGAGTGATGGTAGATGGGGATTGTTTGGGCCTCTGTTCAAGGAAGAAGTGGAGAGCCATCAGACCATCCTGGTGGGGGATGGAGGTGTAGAGGGATTTGACATCCATGGTGAAGAGGAGGTGGTTAGGGCTAGGAAACTGGAAATTATTGATATGACGTAGGGCATCAGAGGAATCACAAAGGTGGGAAGAGACTGGACAAGGAGAGAGAGAACGGAGTCAAGATAGGAAGAAATGAGTTCCGTGGGCAGGAACAGTCTGACACGATGGGCTTACCAGGACAGTCCTGTTTGTAGATTTTGGGAAGGAGGTAGAAGTGGGCTTTGTGTGGGATTGGGAGACAATGAGGTTGGAAGCTGTGGAGGGAAAATCTCCGGTGAAGATGAGGCCAGTAACAGTCCTGGAAACAATGGCTTGATGTTCGGTGGTGGGGTCAAGGTCCAGGGGGAGGTAAGAAGAAGTGTCTGAGAGTTGGCGCTCAGCCTCTATGAGGTAGAGGTTAGTACACCAGACAACAACAGCACCACTCTTGTCGGCAGGTTTGATAACAAGGTCAGAGTTGGACCTGAGAGAACAGAGTGCGGCAAGTTCAGAAGGAGACAGGTTGGAGTGGGTGGGAGGAACAGAGAAATTAAGATGGCCAATGTTATGCCAACAGTTCTTGATGAAAATATCAAGAGCAGGTAAGAGGCAATTGCTTCATGGATCAAAATCCTGGAACTACCTCCCTAACAGCACTGTGGGTGTACCTATGCCACAGGGGCTGCAGCAGTTCAAGAAGGCGGCTCACCACCACCTTCTCAAGGGCAATTCAGGATGGGCAATAAATGCCAGCCTGGCCAGTGTTTCTCACATCCCATGAACGAATAAATAAAAGTTCAGACGAGTTGAATGTCCAGTGTTAGTCAAATGACCCTTCCCTTTAACTGCATGAGGATTCTTCTCTCCATTTGCCTGCATACATAGTTGTGGCTACATCAATTCTTTTCATCAATCTATACCAGGAGTCCAGGGGAACTGGTTGAACTTAATGTTACAGTTCTTTATATTTTGTTGAAACCTTGTTCCAGAAACCCATGGCAGGAGCAATAATGACTGTGGGATTTACTGAAATGGGAGTTTGAATGTCAGTCAGTCAGAGTCAAAATTCGAGGAGCGATGAGGTCTGTGAATAGGAGTTGGCTTCCAGAGAGGAAAGGGTTCAACTAAATGTATTTGCTGTGTGACTCTGGAGTGTGTCCAAGTTGAACAAATAATGGGATTTCTCATTTTGATTCTGACATAAATTACAATCAAAGAGGATGCTTTATTTGACTTTGGCCTATCCTGATTAATCGCGGAGACAAAAGACGGCTGGAGATGGGACAAGTTGCAAATAAGCAAAGGGAACAAATGGCATATTTCATTGCGAGTGTCTCAAGTCACATTCCAGGGAACTTGTTCCAGAGAACCGAAGCCCGCGTGTCGGGACCCACAGGGTTTTTACCACCACCAGACACGAGGCCGGAACATGGTGCAGATTCCGACGTAAAATGCTGAGGAAACTCCAGCGCAAGTGTATTACGTCATAATTACATTACCCCCAAATTTCCTTGCTCCCTTATCAATTCCTACTCCCAAAGGGCTACATCCACCCCCAGGCTGAGGAACAGCGGACATGAATTTCCAGCAATTAGGTTGATTTTAAAGGGTGTGAAGTTAAACCCAGAATTTTGGGCAGCAGCAAAGTCATTTATCAGGTGTTTCTGTTTTGATTTTTTGTTTTTAAAATAATTTTAAAATTATAATTTTTTAAAAATTCATTCACGGGACGCGGGCATCGCTGGTTGGGCCAGCATTTATTGCCCATCCCTAATTGCCCCTTGAGAAGGTGGTGGTGAGCTGCCTTCTTGAACTGCTGCAGTCCCTCTGGTGTAGGTACACCCACAGTGCTGTTAGAGAGGGAGTTCCAGGATTAAAGTTTCCAAAAGAATTTTAAAATATTTATTCTTGCTGAGACCTTTGCTGCATTTTCTGTTTCTTTTAATGCATTTTTATGACATTGGCGTAATTCACATTTTGAACTGAAAAGCTTCCATGTTCGCAAAGATAAAAGCAAAATATTGCGGACGCTGGAAATCTGAAGCAAAAATAGAAAATGCTGGAAAAACACAGCAGGTCTGACAGCGTCTGTGGAGAGAGAAACAGAGTTAACGTTTTGAGTCTGTAAGGAGAGTCATATGGACTCGCAACATTAACCCTGTTTCTCTCTCCACAGATGCTGTTAGACCTGCTAAGTTTTTCCAGCATTTTCTATTTTTCTTCCACATTCTCAAACTTATTCATGATGGTTATAAGGCTTGTAATATAATTTTCCGTGGATAGCACTTGTATTTACGTAGTGTCCCACAACACCACAAAGCGCTCTCCAGCCACTGACGTACTCTTGAAGTGTAGTCACTGTCATAAAGTTGGAAAGGCAGCCAAAATGCCAAAATGCGCACAGCCAAGTCCCACAGGCAGCAATGATAATCTGTTTTTGGTAATGTTGGTTGAGTAATTGCTATTTGCCAGGATACTGGGAGAACTCCCCTGCTTCTCATCAAGTAGCTTCTTGGGATCTTTCATGTGCATCTAAGGGGGCAGATGGGAGCTCAGTTCAATATCTCATCAAAAGACAGCATCTCTGACAGTGCAGAGCTCCCTCTGTGCTGCATCGGAGTGTCAACCTAGACAGTGTGATCAAGAGTGGGATATGAACATGCAGACTCAAGAGATAAGAATGCTACTGCTGACACCTAATGATGTCCTACTTCAAGAATGAATATATACATTCTTTAAACAATGTTTTATTTTATTGATTGTAGGTGTTACTGGCAAGGCCAGCATTTGTTGCCCAAGGGCTAATTGCCCTTGAACTAAGTGGCTTGCTAGGCTATTTCAGAGGGCACTTAAGAGTCAGCCACATTGCTGTGGATCTGGAGTTACATGTTGGTCAGTCTAGGTAAAGATGGCAGATTTCCTTCCCTAAAGGGCATCACAGATGGGCCTTTTACAACAGTTGGTGAAAGTTTCATGATCACCATTAGTGAGACTAGCTTTTCAATTCCAGGTTTTATTAATTGAATTTAAATTCCACCAGTTGCTGTGGTGGGATTTGAACCCATGTCCCCAGAGCAT